>NC_060278.1:719388-910462 GCF_021613505.1 Equus quagga
CTACCTCCACAGTCAAGATCATGACCATGCCCATCACCATCAGAAGGCTTTGGATCCTTCCCTTCCCCTGCCTCCCACTTCCCACCTGCCCGTCCATATAAAACCGTGGATCTGCTTTCTGAAACTGTAGATTTGTTTTTCTACAATTTTGTGTGTATGGAATCATATAGGATGTCATAGTTTGCGTTTGGCTCGTTTCACTCAGCATAATTATTCTGAGACTCATTCAAGCTGTTGCGTGTTTGAATAGAGGATTCTGTTTGTTGCCAAGCAGTACTCAATTGTATAGAAACACCACTATGTGTTTATCCATTCAGCTGTTGATGGACATTTGGGCTGTCCCAACTTTTGGCTGATACAAATAAAGCATTTATCAACCTTCATGCACAAGTCTCTAAAAAGTTTGTTTAGACATAAAACTTTATGCTTTGGCCTCTGTCTGTATATTATCGTCTTTTACCTTTCTCTTCCTAGTACACTACAGTTGTGTAATTCACAACTTCTTTCCCTAACCTCTTGCCAGGCCAAACCTCTCTTCATTTGTCAAACTCAGAAGTTCTTCTACCGTAGAAGCCTTTTGTTATGGCTTCACTTCTACCGTGTGCTCTTTCTGGGCAGACAGAGAGAGGGGCTCCCCTTCTCCATAGGCTTAACTCATCTTATAGGACCCCAATTTCCCCATCACATTTATTGAAATGATTTACTTCTATGTTCACTTCTCACATGAGATTATAAACTCTTACTTGTCAGGGTTGAGGCCTTTTTCATCTTAATTATTCAGGTTCTAGAAAATAAATGTTTAGTTGATTGGGTGTTATATATGCAATGAAGTACAATTATGTATTTAAACAGTATATGCACCCTAAGTCACTTTATAGATGACTCATTTGTCAAACTACAATATGTAATATTTTAAAGCACGCACCACTGGCTGAAATTCCAGCCTAATTTATGCATTTCACAGTCACAAGTGAAAACTACATTTTAAAATATGAGGATATTCCAGAATTCTGCAGGAATGTTTATATTCCTATTTATTCTAAGCGTTAACATTTGATAAAATTTTGTGATTCACGTGTGTCTCATGAAGTAGCATGAGTGTGCGTGGGCCAGCAAGCCACTTGGCTGCCTTTGCCATTCTGGATTGTGTATGTTACATTCTTTTACTTTTGAAGCTTATCTTCTTCAAAAGGAATATTAAGAAATTAAATCTTTGAAACATGCTAAAATTAAAACTCTTATTTGGTGATGGATGTTTTCTAAAACACTTTGTAGTTCAGCTACACAGATAACCATGCCGTGAACTTTTCCCACCTGCTCTTAAAAATGGCTCCACATCCTGGCCCCATCCCACCAGTGAACTAGACAAGCTCATAACTTTTGGCTGACGCAGATGAAGGATAGTCTTTAACTGAATTAGTGTTATTTGCACTGTAGAACTGGGCTGAACTAATATTTTGTATTTTAATTTATACTCAATATGTTCACTCCAGATAAAAAGTTGTATAGCATATTTTTGTTTGTATTATCTTATTTAAATCTTTCCATCAGTACTTCATAACTTACCAGTTGAGGAAGCTGAGGTTTCATGAGGTTATAGAGTGTGTCCAGGGCTACAAATTGTGGACTCAAATGCTGATTTTCTGATTTGAACCCCATGCCCTTTGTACATGCCATTTGTCTTCCTGTCAATCCAGCCTTACTAAACCATTGGTCAAGTTGCCATGCATTTTTTCTCTAGAGATTCTGAAAATTTTTCATATTTCATTGTTCTGGGCTTTTGGCTGATATCTCATGGATGAAATTGAATTTCAGTTGCTTTGTGTAAAAAATAATGGCATTTAAAAGTAAAGATTATATAGTATGGTTGTTTATCCCCCAAATCTTGTGATATCAGACTGACGTCATCCAAGCTAGGAGTGGTGGCGGAGGCAGAATCCAAGAGTGCACGAAATAGCAATCAAGAAAACCGTCACATCTCTCAAGCACTCACTGCTAAAGGCATGCAGGATGTGGCCTAAAGATGCAAGGAGGAAATCCAGTGAATAATATTGTGCAAACAATATGAGATTTTTGTTTCTAAATCAAAAAACTAAGTTGCTTGCTTTCTTAACTTCCATCAATTGTAAATGTTTTACAGAGAGTTTCCAGGATGCTCAGAAAGGAAATTGGACCTGAACAATGGGTAGCCAGAGCATTTATCTCTCACGCCCAACATACTGATAAAAAGGAATTAACCAAACATTTTCTCTCTCAACTCATTCCTTTTTCAGTTGTTTTTCCCACATAGTGTTCTTTTCTTCTCAGCTAAATATCCAAGTTAGAAAAACTTCCTCTCTAAATCATATTATACAACACATACGTACTATTCTCCTCCACAAGTATTAACTTGCTTTCAGAGGTTTCTTATTCTTAAATCATGATAGTCATCAAGACTGTTTAAAGCTGTATGGAAGTTTTCATTGATTTTTTTTTCAATTTCCATGAGTGATCTGATAGTTCAGTCAGTATTGCCTGAATACTGGATGCCTTGAGCATCCACCCAGCTAAGCTGTCTCTGTGCATAAAAATTTCAACGCAGAAATCCATTCCGTTTCCTCCAGGTAAAGATCCTGGCCTGGACCTCCACTTGCACATGTGGTAGAGAAGCACCAGGGAAGCTAGAGATTGTCAATCTCATCCTTGAAGGGGTCAGAGAACCGGCAGAGGCAGGACTAGAAGGAGAAGAATCCCCAAGGGGGAAGAACTTTGCAGAGGTGGACTGAAGATCTAAAGATGTATCTGGAGGTTGTTGCTGATTCTGTGTGTAGGCCAGAGGCCGAAGCTGCTCGCAGGGCCAGGGAAACCAGCACAGCTTCTGGCAGTCACTGGAGCCAGGGCACAAAATTGGAGACGCGAGGGGTCTCAAACACGTGTTTGGCTTCTGCCTTAAAACATTTGCTGAAGTTTGAAGCAGGGATGGTGGCTGAACAGCAAAGTCGTAATAACTCTAGAGTGTAAAGTCTCACGATGCTTAGGAGAAAAAGTCCTTCCACGGGGGCACTCTAAAAATGATAAGTGGGAGTAGAACTTCCTAGAGTGGTGGATTAAAAATGGAAATCTCCAATTGCTTTTTCCTCAGGGCTTTGCTGATATGGGCATAACGAGGTGCTTTGACTCTAGCACATGGACACTGTTGGGGAAGATTAAAAGCTAGCAGAGTCTTGGGTGTTGTACAGAGCTGGAAGCACAAAATTAGAGAATTGAGGGGCTTTCAATTTACAGCAGATATCCCCCTTAAGACATTTGCTATATTCTGAAGCTTTTCTGGAAGGAAGGCTATGGACCTAAGTAGAAAACCTCTGAGAGGCAAAGCAGAAACCCCTGAAGTTTTGAGGTACTGAGGAGACAAAGACATACCAGCCTTTCAAATAAAAGTCCTCAAAAGCATGCCGATGGTGACAGGGACAAACCAAAGATCGATGAAATTTTACTAACACTTGACCCGAGCCTTGATCCAGCTAAATTCATGATTGGATTGAGATAACAAGCCCCCAATCTCTGACTAGCAGAGTAAAGTGTTAACACTCTCTGACAGAAGATAACATCATCTGAAACTTCTACATTTTTTTACACAATGTCTAGCATACAATTAAAATTTGCTGGGTAGATAAAGTGCATCAATTCTCCATTGTCACAATAATGTGACAAAACACAGAACTACTCAACTTTAAGGCCATACAACATTTACTTAGGCCACAATTCGAGAGTGAATGAATTAGACTGACTTCAAATGGGAAGTTTTGGAGTCTCTCCTGATTGGAAGTTGGCCAAGTGTTGTCTGATTTGGCTGGAATAACCCAGAGGTTTGGCTTTGCTCCATGTGCCACATTTCTAGCAGGCTCACGCATCCTCATTCTCATGGCAAAGGCAGATGAGCACGATGGCAAGAAGAAACATACAGGCACTTTTTCAAGTCTCTGCTCAGCCATTTTGCTAAATAGACAAAGCAAGCCATTTGGCTAAGCCTAAACTCAGGTTGTGGAGCAAAACATCCTGCCTGGTGGGAGAGCACTGGAAACTTAGAAAGCAATGTGTGAGGAGAGAGGGAGAGGTGAAACCCAGGTTCATGAAAGCAATAAATCTAAATCAAGATACAAGACTACATGAAGAATAAATAGTAGCGGGAAAAACGTAAGAGCAGGCGCACAGATGATCCAACTATTGGATTATTATTTAAAGAATTTATAATTACTATGTTTAGTCCGTTCAATAAATAAAAGAAAGGATGTGCAAAATATAGAGTTGGAGATTTTCAACAAAGAATTGAAGCTTATAAAAAGTAATTGAATGGACACTCTAAAACTGAGAAACAAAATACATGATGTTACAAACTTACTAAGAACCCATTGGAATGGACTTAAAAGCAATTTGGACAGAGGAGAAATTAGTGAATTAAAGATAGTTAAATAGAAAATATAAGAATTCAGAGAAAGTGGAAAAAAGACTAGAACCTGAGACATGTGAATGTGTATATACTCCTACAGTGTTTCTGTCATGAGGTTGCTTTTTTCACAAACCAATGCCTCCGAATGCCTCGGCTTCACTTTTTTTTTCTTTCTTTTTTGAGGAAGATTAACCCTGAGCTAACATCTGCTGCCAATCCTCCTCTTTTTGCTGAGGAAAACTGGCCCTGAGCTAACATCTGTGCCCATCTTCCTCTACTTTACATGTGGGACACCTACCACAGCGTGGCTTGCCAAGCAGTGCCATGTCCACACCCGGGATCTGGGCCACTGAAGCAGAACATGTGAACTTAACTCCTGCACCACTGGGCCGGCCCCTCAGCTTGACTTTTAAGGCCTGTTATTAAATATCCTGTAGTGCCCATTGGGCCTTATGCAGAGAGTATTTTCACTGTCTCTTTGAAACTTTTAAATCTTCTAAGTCTTACCCATCCCTCAAGAAATATCTCCAGTGAAACTCTCCCAAAGCGATCATTTCCCTCTGCCCTCTGCAGTCCTGCTGTGTTTTTGTAGCCAACCTTATAAATGTAGCATGCATGTTCTACCTGCTTAGCAGGACTGTCAAATACCAGAGGACAGGATTAAATCTAACGTTTCACTGGTGATCTTCTAGAAGTAACACTGTGGTATCCCTTATACCCATCAAAAGAGCAAGGATGGAGCGGGGCCTATGGGCCAGATGGAAACAGGGATGCAATCACCACTGGGTAGGGCTTCCCCATTTCTCCTTCTCTGGTGACAAAAACAATTTCCCATGCTATTCAGTGCTTCATCATAAGAGAGGGACAAACTTCTTTGCTTCAGGCCAAGACTTTCATTGGCTTCTTTGCATTAGCTGCTACCCCTGAACCAATCAGTAGTGGTTAATTACTGAGAATTCTCATGAGCACCACATGATTTTTATGTGGGAGGACCAACCTCCCACCACAAAAAAAACAAACAAACAGGGTACTGGTCTTAGAAAAAAATGTGAAATATTGAAAAAAGAATAAACTTGTCACTGCAGTATATAGTAAGCAATTTACTAGCTTAAAGAAAGAACTTAGAAAAGACAAAGGAAGGAAATCACGAACATGGGATATATTTGATAAGAATATGGTTTGGACCAGTGGCCACGTGTCCTTGCAGTATGGAATTGCGATTGCTTGAGAGATACGTATGTACAAATCAGAAAAGTGGGTACAGTTCACTGTTCATTGTGATCTAAAGCTGGGAAGTGTTTCATAATACGAAAATTATATTTTGCAGTCTACCATTTAGTATTTTACTTTGTGCTCTGTTTTTAAAAAATTTGAATTAGAAGAAAAATTGGAAATATAAGAGGAAGATTAGGTTTAAAAGGATATCAGCCATGAATGGAGCATATGCAAAAATGCATGACTTTAAGTTGCATATATGCACTAAGCATGAGTTGAAAATACAACTGATCAGTCACACAATTGCTGTGTCCATTATCAGGCAAGCAAATAAATTGCTGAGGGGAAATACCACTATTCCTGATTCTAAATGAAAGAATTTTCCCAATGGTCTTCTTAAACATAAAGAATGAGATCAGTTCAAAAGACATTCCAATAGCATCATACTCTAAGTTAAAATTCAGTAAAAATCATTCTGTTCCCACTAGGGACAATACGAGGCTAGGACTGGATCATCTAAGGCAGTCCTTCTCATTGTGGGTGATTCTGACCCCGTATGGCAATGTCTGGTGACATTTTTTTCAGCTTTCTTTCTATGTAATTGACATATAACATTATGTAAGTTTAAGGTGCAACATGTTGATTTGATACACTTATGTATTACAAAATGATCACCACCCTAGCATTAGCTAACACCTCCATCATGCCCCATAATTACTGTTTCTTTTTTGGGTGAGAACAGTTAAGATCCACACTCTTAGCAACTTTCAAATATATAACACAGTATTATTAACTATAATCACCATGCTGTACGTTAGATCTCCAGGACTTATTCATCTTAGAACTTGAAGTTTGTAGCCTTTGAACAACATCTCCCCATTTCCCCCACCTGCTAGACCCTGGCAACCACCACTCTACTCTCTGTTTCTATGAGTTTGGCTTTTTTAGATCCCACATGTAAGTGAGATCATACTGTATTTGTCATTCTCTGTCTGAGTTATTTTACTTAGCATAATGCCCTCAAGTTCCATCAACGTTGTCACAAATGGCAGGATTTCCTTCCTTCTAATGTTCCATTGTACATCTTCTTTACCAGTTTGCCCATTGATGGTCACCAAGGTTGTTTCTATATCATGGTAATTGTGAATAATGCTGCACTGAACGTGGTGGTGCGGATATCTCTTTAATGTCCTGTTTTCATTTACTTTGGGTATATACCCAGAAGTGGAATAGCTGGATCATATGGTAGCTCTATTTTTAATTTTTTGGGAAACCACCATACTGTTTTTCAAGTGGCTGTGCCAATTCACACTCCCACCAAGTACACAAGGGTTCACTTTTTCCCACAAGCTTGCCTAGATTTATTGTCTCTTGCCTTTTTTTTACCTCTTTTTTTAAAATTGAGTTCATAATAGTTTACATCAATGCAAGATTTCAATTGTATATTATTTCTTGTCTGTCACCACATAAGTGCTCCCCTTCACCACCTGTGCCTACCACCAACCCCGTTCCCCTGGTAACCACTGAGCTGTTTTCTTTGTCCATGTGTTTGTTTCTGTTCCACATATGAGTGAAATCATCTGGTGTTTGTCTTTCTCAGTCTGGCTTATTTCGCTCAGCATAATTCCCTCCAGGTCCTTTGGTCTTGTTGCAAGTGGGATGATTTTGTCTTTTTTATGGCTGAGTAGTATTCCATTTTGTAAACATACCACATCTTCTTCCAATCATCAGTCAATGGGCGCTTGGATTGTTTCCATGTCTTGGCTATTGTGAATAGTGCTACTGTGAACATAGGGTACATATGTTACTTTGGATTGTTGACTTCAAATTGTTTGGGTAGATACCCAGTAGTGGGATAGCTGGGTTGTATGGTAGTTCTATTTTTAGTTTTTTGAAGAATCCCCATACTGTTTTCCATAGTGGCTGCCCCAGTTTGCACTTCCACCAGCAGTGTAAGAGGGTTCCCTTTTCTCCACACCGTCTCCAACATTTGTTATTTTCAGTCTTAGTGATTATAGCCATTTTAACAAGCATAAGGTGGTATCTCAGTGTAGTTTAGGTTTGCGTTTCCCTGATGATTAGTGATGTTGAACATCTTTTCATGTGCCTATTGGCCATCTGTATATTTTATTTGGAAAAATGCCTGTTCATATCCTCTCCCCTTTTTTTGATCAAATGTTTGTTTGTTGTTTTTATTATTCAGTTGTGTGAATTTCTTATATATTATGGAGATTAATCCTTTGTCAGATATATGATTTGCAAATATTTTCTCCCAGTTGGTGAGTTCACTCTTTGTCTTGATCCTAGTTTCTTTTGCCTTGCAGAAGCCCTTTAGTTTGATGAAGTCCTACTTGTTTATTTTTTTTGTTTCCCTCATCTGAGAAGACATGGTATTCAAAAAGATCCTTTTTAGTTTGATGTCAAAGAGTGTACTACCTATATTATCTTCCAGGAGTTTTATAGTTTCAGGACTTATCTTCAAGTCTTTGATCCATTTTCAGTTTATTTTTGTGTATGGCATGAGATAATGGCCTGCCTTCATTGTTTTGCATGTGGCTGTCCAGTTTTCCCAACACCATTTATTGAAGAGACTATCTTTCCTCCATCGTAGGTTCTTGGCACCTTTGTGAAAGATTAGCTGTCTGTAGATGTGTGGTTTTATTTCTGGGGTTTCAGTTCTGTTCTACTGATCTGTGTGCCTGCTTTTGTATCAATACCATGCCATTTTGATCACTGTGGCTTTGTAGTACGTTTTGAAGTCAGGGATTACGATACCTCTGGCTTTGTTCTTTTTTCTCAGGATTGCCTTAACAATTTGGGGTCTTTGGTTGCCCCAAATGAATTTTGGGATTCTGAATGGGATTGCATTGAATCTGTAGATTGCTTTGGGTAGTATGGACATTTTAACTAAGCTTATCCTTCCAATACATATGCATGGAATCTCTTTCCATCTCTTTAAGTCATTATCAATTTCTCTCAGTAATGTCTTATAGTTTTCTTTGTGTAAGTCTTTCACCTCCTTGGTTAAAATTATTCATAGGTACTTTATGCTTTTAGTTGCAACTGTAAATGGAATTGTATTCTTGAGTTCTCTTTCTGTAAGTTCCTTGTTGGAGTATAGAAAAGCAACTGATTTTTGTAAGTTGATTTTGTACCCTGCAAATTTACTGTAGTTGTTAATTATTTCTAATAGTTTTCTGATGGATTCTTTGGGACTTTCCTATATATAAGCTCATGTCATCGGCAAACAGTGAGAATTTCACTTCTTCACTTCCTATTTGGATTCTTTTCATTCCTTTCTCTTACCTAATTGCTCTGGCCAAAACCTCCAGTACTATGTTGAGTAAGAATGGTGAGAGTGGGCATCTTTGTCTTGTTCCTGTTCTCAGGGGGATGGTGTTCAGTTTTTGCCCATTGAGTATGATGTTGGCTGTGGGTTTGTCATATATGGCCTTTATTATGTTGAGGTAATTTCCTTCTATCCCCATTTTGTTAAGAGTTTTTATCATAAACAGTTGTTAGAGCTTATCAAATGCTCTCCCTACATCTACTGAGATGATCATGTGGTTTTTATTGCTCAATTTGTTGATGTGGTATATCATGTTGATTGATTTGCAGGTGGTGAACCATCCCTGTGTCCCTGGTATAAATGCCACTTGATCATGATATATGATGCTTTTGATGTATTGCTGAATTTGGGTTGCCAAAATTTTGTTGAGGATTTTTGCATCTATGTTCATCAGTGATATTGGCCTGTAGTTTTCCTTTTTGGTGTTGTCCTTGTCAAGCTTTGGTATCAAAGTGATGCTGGCCTCATAGAATGTGTTAGGAAGTGTTCCATCCTCCCTAATTTTTTGGAATGGCTTGATAAGGATAGGTATTAAATCCTCTCTGAAAGTTTGGTAGAATCCCCAGGAAAGCTGTCTGGTCCTGGGGTTTTATTCTTTGGGATGCTTTTGATTGCTGTTTCAATCTCTTTCCTTGTGATTGGTCTATTCAGATTGTCTGTTTCTTCTTGATTCAGCTTTAGAAGGTTGTAAGAGTCTTAGAATTTATCCGTTTCCTCTGGATTATCCATTTTGTTGGCATATAGTTTTTCTTAGTATTCTCTTATAATCTGTTGTTTTTCTGTGGTGTCTGTTGTTATTTATCCTCTTTCATTTCTAATTTTGTTTATCTGAGTTTTCTCTCTTTTTTACTTTCCAAGTCTGGCTAGGGGTTTTTCAATTTTATTTATCTTCTCAAAGAACCAGCTCTTTGTTTCATTGATCCTTTCTACTGCCTGTTTTGTTTCAATAACATTTAGTTCTGCTCTGATATTTGTTATTTCTCTCCTTCTACTGACTTTGGGCTTTGTTTGTTCTTCTTTTTCTAATTCAGTTAGGTGTAATTTGAGACTGCTTATTTGGGATTTTTCTTGTTTGTTAAGATGTGCCTGTATTGTGATCAATTTCCCTCTTAATACAGCTTTTGCTGTATCCCATATGAGTTAGTATGGTATGTTATCATTTTCATTTGTCTCCAGATATTGTTTGATTTCTCCTTTAATTTCTTCAGTGATCCATTGGTTGTTCAATAGCATGTTGTTTTGTCTCCACATCTTTGTCCCTTTCTCAGCTTTTTTCTTGTAATTAATTTCTAGCTTTATAGCATTACGATCAGAAAAGATGCTTGTTATTATTTCAGTTTTCCTAAATTTATTGAGGCTTGCCTTGTTTCCCAACATATGGTCCATCCTTGAGAATGTTCCATGCACACTTGAGAAGAATGTGTATTCTGCTGGGTTTGGATGTTGTGTTCTATACATGTCTATTAACTCCAACTGGTAGGTTTGCATTTAATTCTACTGTTTTCTTGTTGATCATCTGTCTGGATGACCTTTCCATAGATGTGAGCAGAGTGTTGAGGTCCCCTACTATTATTGTGTTATTATTAATATCTTCTTTTAGGTTTGTTAATAGTTGCTTTAGGAACTTTGGTGTTCCTGTGTTGGGTGTAAGTGTTATATCTTCTTGGTGGAGTGTCCCTTGGATCATTATATACTGCCCCTGTTTGTCTCTCTTTACCTGCCTTATCTTGAAGTCTACTTTGTCTGATA
Source organism: Equus quagga (assembly GCF_021613505.1). Taxonomy (NCBI): domain Eukaryota; kingdom Metazoa; phylum Chordata; class Mammalia; order Perissodactyla; family Equidae; genus Equus; species Equus quagga. Next base: position 730,128 of record NC_060278.1, read on the forward strand.
TAAGTATTGCTACACCTGCTTTCTTTTGTTTGCCATTAGCTTGGAGTATCATCTTCCACCCCTTCACTCTGAGCCTGTGTTTGTCATTGGAGCTGAGATGTGTTTCCTGGAGGCAGCATATTGTTGGGTCTTGTTCTTTAATCCATCTCGGCACTCTGTGTCTTTTTATTGGGTAATTCAATCCATTTACATTTAGGGTGATTATTGATGTATGAGGGCTTAAGGCTGTCATTCCATCACTCATTTTCTGGTTTTCCTGCATTTCCTTTGTTTCTCATCCTGTGTGTTTTGGTCCACTCATTGAATTATGTATCTTTTTATGATGTGTTTCTTTGTTTTCTCATTACTTATTCTTTGTGTCTCTGTTCTGCTTTTTTGTTTAGTGGTTACCCTGAGTTTTGTATTCAGAATCTCATGTATAAGATAGTCCATTTTCTTATGACCTCTTATTTCCTTAGTCTAAACCAATTCAGTCCCTTTCCTCCTCCCTCCTAAGTTGTTTTTCTCATATCTTATTCTATCCTGTGTTCTGAGTTTGTGGTTAAAATGACAGGATTATCTTTGTTTTTGGTGTTTTCCCTCCCTTTAGCTTAATGCTGTACTTGAGTATTTGCTATCCTATTCTAACTCTGTCTACCTATTTATCTCCTTACTCTGTGTTTTGTGACCACTCCCCCCCCCTTCTTTTTTTTTCTTTTCATGTATGAGGGCCTTCTTGAGGATTTCTTGTCGGAGGAGGTCTTATGGCTATGAAGCCCCTCAGCTTTTGTTTGTCTGGGAAAGTTCTTATTTCTCCCTCATATCTGAAGGATATTTTTGCTGGATATAGTATTCTTGGCTGAAGATTTTTCTCTGTTAAAGATTTAAATATGTTGGTCTAGTCTCTCCTAGCTTATGAGGTTTGTGCAGAGAAATCCTCTGAAAACCTGATAGGGGTTCCTTTGTAGGTTATTTGGATTGAATTTGGGGGTGCTCTAATAGCTTCATGAACTCGAAAGTCCAAATCTCTTTCCAGGTTTTGGAAGTTCTCAGTCATTATATCTTTACATAAGCTTTTTGTCTTTTCTTTCTTTCTTCTCTTTCTGGGACTTTGATGATGTGCACATTGCTTCTTTTAATGGTGTCCCATAGGTCTCATAGGCTTTCTTCATTTTTTTCTCTTCTATTTGGGTAATTTTAATTGATTTGTCTTCTAGATCACCCATTCTTTCTTTTGCTTTCTCAAGTCTCACATTGAAGCTCTCAGTTGAATTCTTCAGTTGACTCATTATTCTGCAGCTCTAAAATTTCTGTTAGGTTCTATTTTTTGTTTTCTATATTTTAGTTAAACTTCTTATTTTTTCTTATATTGTTTTCCTGATATTATTGGATTATTTATCTATGCTCTCTTGTAGCTTTATGAACATACTTAGAACAATGATTTTGAATTCTTTGTGGGGCAACTCCTGGATCTCCATTTCTTTGGGACCAGTTACTGGAGGCTTACTGTATTTATTTGGTGGACCCAGATTTCCCTGATTCTTTGCGATCCGTGTAACCCCTTGTCATTGGAGCTGAGATGTGTTTCCCGGAGGCAGCATATTGTTGGGTCTTGTTCTTTAATCCATCTCGGATTTCAAGAAACAGTCACCTCTTCCAGACCTCAGAGACTGGCTTTGGTAAGAGAAGATTTTCACCTAGAAGTGGGCCATGTTGGGGCATGCTGTGACCCTATGTCTAGGGTAAAGGGTGCTTTGTGTGGGAGCATGTGGTGCTGGGGTCCTGGGGGGCATGATGTCTCTTTGGCTCAGGATGCTACATTTCACAGGATTGGCAACTTTGTGGTCCTTGTCAAGCACTCTGGAGCTCTTCAGTGGCTTTAAGGGCTGTTGGGGTCTTTATTAGCACCTCCAGGTCCAGTGGCTAGGGACCAGGGAAGGCTACAATGGTGGCTAGAGCTGGTGGTGTGAACACACTCAGTGGCAGGGGCCAGCTTCAAGTGCCTGTGTAGTGGCAGGGGCTAGTTGGTAAGCATACATATAGTGGTGGGAGCCAACACAGGCAGCAAAGGCCTGGGCCAACTATGGGCTCACTGGCAGCTTCTGGAGCCTTGGCTATCAACATGCACTACTGTGGTAGCTGGGTTTCACCATGAGTGCCTAACAGTAGAAGCTGCTTATGGGAGTCAGGTTGGGAGAAGCAGGTACACAGTTTGTGGGGCTCACTGCTGTTGATCACAGTGGTACAGACCAGTGACAGAAGATAGGGCCTGATCTGGGCCCTTATGCAGCTGCAGGGGTCCTGGATGTCAGCATCCTCTCCTGTGACTGCACAGGCTCCCCTGGGCATGTGCACTGCAGTGGAGGCTGGGAACAAGTGTCAGGCCAGCAACATTCGAGTGCAAAGCTGGAGGGGCTAGCCCCAAGTGCATGCATGGTTGTTGGGGTGAGCCTCAGGAATCTAGGTTGGCCTCTTGCCCTTTTGCAGCCACAGAGGCTGGGATTGGCTTCTGGTGCAGTTACTGGGCTCCAGCGGGGCAGAAGAAGGAGGGAATGGGGAGACAGGGCAGCTGGCATTAAGGAACACGTATGCCTGTGACAGCTGGTAAAGCTGGTGAAAGCTGCAGGGGTTCCTTGGTGGCGGTTCTGGCCTTGGTTTTCCCATGGCGACATCTGCTGAGTTTGTCTGCAGAGCATTTCATTGTGACCCACAACTGTTCTCTCATGGCTGCTATTGGTAACTCCTGCATTTCTTCCTTGTTCCTAGTCACATCTGTATGTCTCAGCTTTGCTGGTCTGGGTGCGGTGAAAATGAAGCAGGGCCTTCATGTGGTCCCCTAAAAGGCTGGAGAAGCTGGTCGCTACCCCACTCTTTCTTTCCTAGCAAAGGAAATTTTTTCTAGCTGGGAAATTCCCTCTTGTCACTGAGCAATGTTGGCTTGGGGGATGGGATGATGCAGGAAAATGAAGTTGTCTCCTGTCTTTTCTCGTGTAGTTATTCTCAGGGTTTTGCCCCACCATGTTGTGGAAGTTTCTTAAGTGGACTCTAGAGCTCTCAAAGGCTGTTTTTGTTTGATGGGAGCTAGATAATTGCTGATCTTTGTAGGGGGACACAGGCTAGGGTCCCCTATTTTGCCATTTTAGTGATGTAGCCTTCCAGAATATACATGAAGACATGTTCGATTGTCACAACTAGGAGGGAGAGTGTGCTACTGGCATCTCATAGGTAGAGACCAAGAATTTTGCTAAACATCCTACAACGCATAGGACAGTCCACAAAGGTAATGACCCAGCTTAAAATGTCAGTAGTGCCGACATTGAAAAATCTTGAGATAAGCCCTTTCTTCTTCTTTGCTACCTCTTGCCAGTCAATACACTTCTCTCTCTCATAAAGCTCCACCAGAGGTAAGTGTATGTACATATGTGTGTATGTTCAACAAAGAGTGTGTGCACATGCATATGTGTGGGACATATGTGTGCACAGCCAGTCTGTGAGGGTGTCTATTTTGAGGTTGTTCTTGAAGGAGAAAATGTAATCTAGTTTATTTCCTCAATTAGTCATACATATTTTTGCACAAAGAGAATAGCAACTGAAAAGAATTTATTTTGTTGTTTAATTTTTGGGTTACTCATGGAAATCATATAAATCCTAACACCCATTACCAGAGATCACTGAAATATTGGGCTGTGGCCCCACCGTTTTCCTGACTTGTTTGTTCTGAATTTTAGCAGAGCGTTGCATCACTCCTCAGTATGAACATGTTCTTATAGGTCAGTGTGTTGATTCGAGCCAGTGTGGAAAAGAAGACATCCTTGTTCAAACGAGGAAGATTTACAGTGGAAACTGCCATTTGCATTCCCTTCTAGATCAGGTGCCTCCGTGTCAATTTAGTTACCTATAATTTTGACAAATATGTTTTTCATAAAAGGTAGCTGCAAAGAGTGCCCTTCTGTTGCCTATAGAAATGTTATGCATCCATTTGAAAACTGTCATATCTTCGTCTGACAGAAGAAAATGATTCTTTTTTGTTTTTTTTGAGGAACATTAGCGTTGAGCTAACTCCTGCCAATCCTCCTCTCTTTGTTGAGGAAGACTGGCCCTGAGCTAACATCCGTACCCATCTTCCTCTAATTTATATGTGGGACGCCTGCCACAGCATGGCTTGACAAGCAGTGCCATGTCCGCACCCAGGATCCAAACAGGGGACCCAGGGCCACCAAAGCCCAACGTGGGCACTTAACCGCTGCGCCACCAGGCTGGCCCCAGAAAATGATGCTGACATGATAATACCCTATGTCAGTTGGAAAGTAAGGAACAGAGAAGAGATATTTAATTATTCTATCATCACCTCAACAAGTTAATTTTCTTAAAGCAGAAACTTAGCTCTGCCTTTAGTTAGACTTTGCAATTGGCAACCTCCGCAACCTGCAGCTCTTGGGGGCCTCGGGATCCTGCTTCTTTTGATGTGTTGGGTGACAGTGCCAGGGCTCCATGCAGAGCCCACCTTTCTCCATACCCTGACCACAGCTGTCCATCTCCAGTTCCGGGCTGCACCCATCCCCAGAGAGGGCCACTCTGCTTGCAGGCTTCCCTTTGGAATGCAAAGCCTGATGACATCGGACAGAGGTAGAGCAGGAACCTTCCGCGTGGGTTTTTTCCCATGGAAGGAAAGAATCTATGGTGCAGTTTTTATCTTGAGAAATTCCTGGGTTGAAAAATGAATGTAGGAAGGCAGATTTGGATTACAACATAAAGAACTTATGTCTCTCCTCCTTCCTGTGAGCAGAGAATGATCTTTCCCAAAGACTTGTGCATACTGGCTGACTCGTTCTAAATCAGCTTCGTCAGGGACGCCGATACCATTCTCCAGGAGTATCTACCTAGTGTTCAGAATGACACATTTTATCAAATCATCAACCAGAATTTATTGAGAGCCTTTCGAAGTAAAAGTATTCCTATTTGACTCCTGCTTTCAGTGATTTATGAGTCCGGTAGAAGGATGAAGACTAACACCCATGAAAAAGCATCAAGCAAAGCAAGAAAGTGTATAATAAAGTACTCAACTGGCAAGCAGAGCCTAAAAGGTTGTAGGAAGTACAGAGAAGAATGAGTAAAGAAAACAAAATTTAATTTGTCATTCTTAGAATTGAGGACCTGATTTAAATTCTGCTTTCTTAGCCAAGAAAAGATGTGCTGTTTATGTTTCTTCTAAATGATGCTAAAACATTCAGAGGGAAAGGTAGCATAATTTTGTATATTATCTAGATTTAGCTAAATATCTCATTTTGGCAGTGTTCACAAACTTTAGTGTGCGTAGGGGTTAGGAATGTGGAGCACATTAGTGATGCAAGCTGGTGAGGAGTCATCATGAGTAAAGGTCACTGCTGCGGTTTATAAAGCCCCGGCCCATCCAAAGGAGGCGCTGAGAATGCAAACCCAACGTTGGCACACTGGGTCACACTTTAAGAAAATCTGAAAACCCAAATATTTTTTTATGTAAAATCTCCCAATTTGTAAATATTAGCAACAAAGAAAAATATTTTTAAATGTATTATGGGCCAAGTAAAACATATCTACAGGCTGAAGACGTGCAGGAATATTTAAAACACGGACTGTTTCTGTGTGGTGGTCGGTATGATGGGAAGAGGCAGGAGGGAGGTGGTGGCGGGACCACATTCCACTGGAGCAGGCAAGCTATGGCGGGAGGGGGGACTGCATCCTAACAGTAATGAAGGATTCTCAGTGATGTGATCACCTTTGCACTTTAAAAAGTTCTTTATGGCTGGATATAGTCTGAAGCATGGATTGATGTGGGCAAAATTGTTGTCAGGGAGATCAGCTGGAAGTTGGTGTAGTATTTAAGAGATATGTATACATATCTCGTCTATCTATTCATCTATCTATCTAAACTTCCTTTGACAAGAGCACTGTAAGGTACGGGGCCAAAACGTCTTTTGCCATAACAAATTAGCATAAGATAAGAAATGGATAGTTTTGTTTTCCTTTTAATAACTTTTTTCTGATTACAAATGAATTCACCATGAAAAATTTAAAACATTCAGAAAATCACAGTGAAAATAAATACAATAACCCATAACGCCACCTCCATTATCACCTAGTGTTCAAAGTCTGTGTCCCTGAAGGCATCTAAGATCAGGAACAGGATGGAAAGCTGGTATGACAGCAGCATGGGACGTATGTTTGGGACCCTCTAAAAAACTGGGTGGGGGCAGAGACATTTTAAGGGAGCTAACTTCCTGTACTCACCCTACAGCTTGGTAGTCTGTGCTGCAATGATTCAGATGTGATCGAAAACGGTAAACTACTCACTGGCTGGGGAGCCACAGCATCTATAGATTATAGGAACACCCATGATTATTTCTTTAGGACTTAGTTCTTGGAACCTAGAATTAGTTTGTCGAAGGATAGGTATATTTTAAGGCTTCTGTTAAGTACAGCCAATGCCCAGACTAGCAGTACAAAATTGTAATTACACTCATTTTCTTCATCAAAATTGGTTATCAGTGTGTGTGGCTGATTCTATTTTCCAAAAAATGGCTGCAAAATGTCTCCCATCCCCCATGCTTGTCATACATGTGCTCTTGACACTCCTACTCTCAAGAAGTAAGGTCTCTCTTCCCTCCCCTGAGGTTGACTCAGGTGTTGACTGACAAAAGGTAAGCGGTGTGATTTCCAAGGCCAGGTCATAAAAGGGAGAGTTTCTGCCTGACTTCTTTTGGGACACTTGCCTCGGAAGTCAGTCACCATGTGAGGAAATGAAATAGTCACATGGAGAGGCCATATGTCTGCGGTCAACAGCCAAACATGAGTTAACGAGTTTTCCCCACTGAGCCTCCAGACGCTGTGCAACACAGACATTTGTCCCTTTTCTGAATTCCTGACAAACAGACTCCATGAGCATAATAAAATGACAGCTCGTTTGTGCCACTAAATTTAGGGTGGATCTTACACAGCAATAGCTAACTAGAACATTGCATATGTTCAACAATTTGGGCAATTTGAAAGGTAAAACATGGTATTTCATTATTGTTTAAATGTCATTTCCTGAATTGCCTTGTGGGTTAGTTTTCTTTCTTTCCCATTCTCTCCTTCCTTCCTTCCCTCCCTCTCTTCCTTTTTTTCATTTCTTTTCTTCTTTCTTTCTTTCCTTTTGTATTGCTTTTGAGAATTACTTCATTATTGAGAACTAAAATATTGGAAAGAATCAGACTCTGTGTCCCCAGATTCACCAATGCCACGCAGTCACTTCTATTAATAATATCATCAGAAGAATAGTACAAGAGAGTGAATGATACATATATGCAACTCAAAGAAAGAATTTAAATTTATCCTATATCTCTCACTTTGGTTAATGACTTCAGGAAATTTTCTTATAATTTCTACTCTCCCTGGGTTTACATAGAGAACGCACTGCAGAGGTCACATTCTGTATCACCAGCCAATACCCGTTGTGCGAGACTGAAGGCTGGCATCAGACGACAAACTGTGTTCTCTCTGTTTGTGATAATATTATCTTGGTGTTTCAGATGTTGGAGTCTTCCCTTTGCGGTTGATCTTAGTCTTAAAATGGATGGTGTACTACCTTAATTTTCCTGTTAGATAATCCAGAGAAAAGCTATAAGGTAGGGGATACAGGATCTGAGTATCATTTATTTTTGACTTATAGGAATAAAACAAATTTTTATAAGATCTGACATTTCTTCAATATAACACTATAAATCTACAAGCAATCTCAAAACTAGAAAGAATCCTTGGAGGGAGTTAGGTGTCAAACAAAGGTAAAAAATTCTCAGCATGTCATCCTTTACGGACCCATAGAGGATTTTGTGTTTGCTACACTGATCCTAATGACAAAGTGTGTGTATTTTCATATGAACATTCTTTGGAGGTGGCTTCTTGCTTATTATATGTATGGCAATCCAAGAATCTTCTGAGTAAGCTGTGCGCAAGGATCTTTGACTCCACAGAGCCAGGATCCTGTCCGATCCCCACATAAGGGATCCTTTTTAATTACCTCTCTTCTTCTCTGGAATATGAGCTTCAGGACAGAAGATAACTTGTCTAATTGTTCGCTGATGTATCACCAGCACCTAGGACAATGCCTGTACATAACACACACATAATCATTATTTAAATGAATAAATATTATTCAGACCATTGCAAAAGTGTCTCGACAAATATAGAGCTTATTCAAATAGACAAGCCAAGAAAAAGACACCTAGATTAAACAAAATCCTTTCTAAAAACTTTAACACTTAGATGAATCTATTGAGTGTTTGCTATGAAGTCGATGGCCCCACATATTTGGATTTTCTTCTTCCTCTTTATCTGTGGCGTCACTGTCTGGGATACTCCCAAATCCCAGAAATCTCACTGCGGAACATTAGGACACAGGATTATCAGATTTTATTAGGCAATTAGGGAATTGTCGTTTTGTATGCTTAAAAGATTCACACTGAAAGAGTTTCTTCTAGATTCTTCTTGGGACTAATCAGGTAAAAAAAAAATTCCATTATCTCGTTAAGTAATACTTTGAAAGGAAAAGGAGTAAGAGATCCAAAAATTAATGATTATCCTGCGTCACGTGCTATAAAACATATGTATGTAAGTACGTCTCGATCCTCTCAGCAAATTTATGTCTAATTCTCCCAAACTGAACCTATTACAGTTTTGGGGCCTTTTAAAAAGAAAATAACACAGAATTTGGACTATAAAAGTAGGAATGAAAGTAAATATTTATTTAAAATGAAATATAAATCACCACAAGGTGTGAATTTACACAAGCTTATGAACATATAAAATCTAGAATGGCAGCATGTTTTTATCATCTAATTGAAACACTTTGATAACCCTTTTTTCTCTCTGTGTTTTTAGCTGTCTACCTCTTGATTGCTGTTTCCTATTATTTTCTATACCACTTTCTATGAGAGCATAGAAACATAAATTAGTCTTCCTTCTGGCATGGTTGGTCAAAATATGTTTTTCATTTCTCATTGTTTAAAAAAATGTATTCCAGCCGCACTACTTATTAACGGTAATGTAAAATAAATTTTTAAGACGGCTATCCAATTTGGGAATAACTCCAGTAAGTTTATTATCAGCCGTAAGGTTTAGAAGACAAGCTTCTGTCTCCATACCTTTCCAACCTGTTTCTTCTGCATATGTCATACCTTAGGGCTGCACACACTGGACACCACTGGGCATGTTGCACTGCACACTGACCTGTGTCCTTTGCATTACACCTTTGTGTTACAGTGTCAAGTGAATTAGCAAAGTGGGCAATAAGGTTATTTCTATAACTCATTTCTACACCAGGAGAGCTAGCAGTAACTTAATTATACACAACAGTAACTATGAACCATGTAAACATGTCACCAAACCCAAAATCAAATGTATCTCCAAATCAACCCCTCCTTAGACACATCCCCAAAATGTCCGGGGTTACCTCAGCAGAGCCTGATGTGAGGGGAGCGTGATGGGGAAAACGATGGAGTGGAAGGATGGAATGGACTTTACGAACACCAGTTAAAATATGCTTTTGGGGGAAAAACAAACCTCCTCTCTCTGTTGGACTGTCTGCGCTCTGATCCTGACCCTACCATTTATTAGGTGTGTAACCTAAGGCAAGTAAGTTATATCGTTGTAACTTGGTTTAAAAGTACTACCCATCTCATAAGTTGTGATAATTAAATGATTTAATGGATGGAAAGTACTTAAAACAGTGCCTGGCATTAAGTAGTAGTCAGAAAATGTTCTGGTTTTGCTGTGCTAAACGCTGTATCTGATTGTTGGGGATATTAAACTGACCAATAGACTTTTCTATAGAACATTTTACATTTAAGTTTGAATACAAAGATAAAATAACAACTCAAATGCCAAGTCTCTGAAAAATAAAAGGGATTCTGGATACATATAAGACATTATAAGACAAGAAGCTGGGGAGTGAGGTAATGCCAACTGCTCAAACAACCTGATGTGGTGTGATTATCTGGGCTCACATCTTTCTCTTTATTCCTGATTTGCGTATCAGCATGGACAGCTCAGCAAGAAAGAGGGCAAGAAGGTCAAGTAACGATGCATCTTTAGACTTTAGACTTACCCGGAATATCTCCAACATAGAGAAGTGAAACAAAAGCGTTGGTGAGATTTTGCCCAGACTGAATCTCCTGGAACCCTGTGTTTATAAGTGATATTTAATCTCTCCCAAAAAGATCATTATTACAGGTACATAGAAAATGTGGCTTTTAAAAACCAGGAAAAAAATCAGAAATCAGGAAAAGATCTTCAAATTTCTACTCGGGGAATGGGACCTAAGGGTTCAATTTAGACATGACTTGTTCTCTCACTATTGAAGACCAAGCACCTAAAGTTTCTTTCCTTTCTTCCTTCTTTCGTCTCTTCCTTCCTTCCTTCCTTCCTTCCTTCCTCCTTCTTCCCTCCCTCCCTCTTTCCCTCTCTTTCTTTCTTCTGACACACCTAGACAGGAGAGGGAAGGTGGTGGCACCGAGGCATCACAGAGAGGGAGTACAGAAAAGATCACGAAAAATGAAAGCAGAAGAGTGGGAGCTTTTGCCAGGAAAGTTAACTTCTATTACTTTTCAGAGAAAGTAGTCAGAAAAGCAAACTTAAAAATTCAATACTTGCTCGACTTCATGCCTAATCAAATTTTCCCAAATGGCATAAAGTTACTCAGGAGCCATCTGAACTGCAAGGGTTCGTATAGCCCTGACGTGTTCACGTGAGTTGACGCTGTGAACGCTCGCTGGCCTCTGTCGATTCAGCAGATGGCAAAGCTTGTGAGAGGATCAAACAGCCTCTGATAGGAGAGCAGCGCATTTTGTGCCGGGCACCTGTCAGGTAGCCCTCTCCACCAGCAAACAAACGGGCAGGGCTTTGTGTTCCCAGGGGAGTGGAGCTGCAAGAGGCCACAGAGGGGAAAGAGAGAGACCAGCAGAGCAGCCGAGCTCCAAAAGTCTTCATGACAGAAAAAGCTGTGATAAATTCTGACTAAGACCTCAAAAATCAAAATTAAAATTGTTTCCTAATAGTGCATGTTTTTATTAAAGAAACTTTATATCTGAGACACAAGTTGGTAAATCACAAAGAATACACCTTGAATCTTTCTTTTAAATACAGAATAGCATTTTCAAAATGACTTTTTATTACCTTTGATTAAATCTCCCTTAGAAAAGAAATATATTCAGTGACCAATGACTGCATGATGTTGGGATGTTAAGGCCAGGGTCCCTTGCCTTAACTTGGAATGGCCACGGGCTCAGTCTGGTAAGAGGCAGGCTGGGCCTCAGCTGCCCCTGCGTAGCTGGTCAGCTTTCTCTTGCCCACCCTGCCTTCCTCGCTTCCTGCAGGTGTATCTCCTGAGAGAAAAGGAAGCCACTATGCTAGCAATGTTCTCCAGATTCTTGAGAAACAGAATAAAAAGGTTTTGAACTTGAGACAAGACAACACAAGGTTCTTTGACCACGGAAACTTTGTGAAAGCAGATGGTTTTTGTTGCTGGCAATTTTGTTCTTTTGTTTGTTTACGCCTGAAACCCCAGCACCTCAACATGAGTTTGGCACATCATAGGTGCTCAAAAAATATTTGTCAAATAAATGAATTAGTTCATGGTTTTCTCAAGAAACTTTTAGAGCTCTAGATCAATTTCTTTTACGAGAGTTGAGATTTAAAAATGTAACTGTTGGAGAAAGGGGATGGCAAGAAATGATGGGTCCTGTGATCAGCTCACTTATTAAGAGATCTTCCCACCTTTAAAGGTTTACTCATTGTTCTAAGAAACATTGGGGAGAAAGATAGTGTGGATTATTTTAACTCTGGATGTGTTTAATGATCTCCATTTAAGAATATAAGGGTATCTCTGTTTCTATGGATAAGGACTTATAGGGACACATCCAGATACTTATCCAGAACAATTCCTCATTGTCACTTAGGGAATCAGATAGTCAATGGTAAGTCAAGACTATTTGATATCACTGCCTAAAATTAACAACTGGTTGCTGAAAGCAAGTGATTTGATAGAATTTAAAAATTTAATAGACCAAAAACTCCACTTTTTTAGGATTATTGGAAGTAGCACCTGTAGCCAAGCCTCCAGAATTTTCCAGTACTGATTCACTGTCAAAAGCACTAAGCTTCCTATTGGCCATCATCTATTTTCCAGGTTTCCAGTCTCTGTCTTGTATATTTGTGTTGGAGGCATTGGCTTTGTTTTCTGTTTTTTAGCTGTATAGAGGTATAATTGACAGATACAATTGTAAGATGAATAAAGGGCATGATGTGATGATTTGATATACCCATCCATTGTGACAGGATTCTCCTCATCGAGTGAGTTAACATCCATCACCTCACATACTTACCTTTTTCAAGTCTACTCTTTTAGCACATTTCCATTATACAATACAGTGTTATCAACTGTAGCCACTGTGTTATACTTTAGATACTCAGGACTTACTCATCTTATAACTGAAAGTTTGTACTCTTTTACCAACCTCTCCATATTTCCCCCACTACCAAGCCCCTGGCAGCTACCATTCTACTCGCTGTTTCTATGAGTTCAACGGGTTTTTTTAGATTCCACATATAAGTGATACCACGCAGTACTTACCTTTCTCTATCTGACTTATTTCACTTAACATAATGCCCTCCAGTTTCCTCCATGTTGTCACAAATGGCAAGATTCCCTTCTTTCTTAAGGCTGAATGATATTCTATTGTATGTATGTATCTATATATATGTATGTATCTATGTATGTAATAACTTTATCCATTCATTCATCCGTGGACATACTTAGGTTGTATCTATACCCTAACTATTGAAAATAAGGCTGCAGTGAACATGGGAGTAGAGATATCTCTTCAAGACAATGATTTCACTTCCGGTGTATCTGCCCAAAGTGAAATTGCTGGATCATATGGCAGTTCAATTTTTAACTTCTTAAGGAATCTCTGTGCTGTTTTCCATAGAGGTTGTACCATTTTATATTTCCACTGACAATGCGCAAGTTTTCTTTTTCTCCGCTCCTCACCAGTATTTGTTATCTCTTGACTTTTTGATAATAGACAACCCAATAGGTGTGCCATGATATCTCATTGTGGTTTGGATTTGCATTTCCCTGATAATTAGCGATGTTGAGCACCTTCTCATGTAACTGTTGGCCATCTGTATGTCTTCTTGGGAAAAACATCTATTCAGGTATTTTGTCCATTTTTAATAAGGTTATTTATTATTGTTATTGAATTGTATGAGTTCCTCGTATATTTTGGATATTAGCCCTTTTGGCAATTGTGGTTTGTAAATATTTTCTCCCATTCCATAGGTTACCTCTTCATTTTGTTGATGGTTCCTTTGCTGCCCAAAAGCTTTTTAGCTTGATGTAGTCCCACCTGATGATTTTTGCTTTTGCTGCCTTTGCTTTTGATGTCAAATCCAGGAATTCATTGCCAAGACCAATGTCAAGGAACTTGCCACTGAAGTTCTCTTCTAGGAGTTTCACAGTTTCAGGTCTTACGTTCAAGTCTTTAATCCATTTTGAGTTGATTTTTGTGAGTGGTTAAGATAGTGGTCCAGTTTCACTCTTTTGCATGTGCTATCCAGATTTCTCAACAATATTTGTTGAAGAGACCATCCTTTCCCCGTACTTTATTTATTTATTTATTTATTTATTTATTTATTTTGGCTGAGGAAGATTCACCCTGAGCTAACCTCTGCTTTTATAGGCAACTCATATGCCTGTTTTTATGCTAATGTCATACTGTTTTGATTATTATAGCTTTGTAATAAAGCTTGAAATTAGGTAGTGGATGCCTCCAGCTTTGTTCTTATCTCTCAAGATCGCTTTGAATTTTGGGGGTCTTTTGTGGTTCCTGGGAATTTTAAGATTGATTTTTCTATTTCTGTGAAAAATGCCATTGGTATTTTGATGGGATTGCACCGAATCTGTAGATCACTAGATCATTTGGGCAGTATTGACACACTAACAATATTAATTCCTCCAATCCATGAACATGGAACATCTTTCCATTCATACGTTGTCTTCTTCAATTTCTTTCATCAATATCTTATAGTTTTTAGTGTACAGATCTTTCATCTACTTGGTTAACTTTATTCCTAAGTATTTTATTCTTTTTGATGTTATTGCAAATGGGATGGTTTTCTTTACTTCTCTTACCGATAGTTCATCATTAGTGTGTAGACATGCAACTGATTTTTGTAAATTGATTTTGTATCTTGACACTTTACTGAATTCCTTTAGGGGGTATTTTTTTTATCATGAGGTTGAACTTCCCTTGCCATCTCATGTTTCTGATTTCTCACCATAAGTTTTTCTTGCTCAAGGAAAGCAAACTCCCACCCCTCTGAAGATAACCTTAGGACTGTAAATGTAGTAGATAGAAGTTTTTGCAAGTATACGTTTATAGATTTGTGAATGTGGGTATATGTGTGAGTGTTCGTCATCTGTGAGCACATGCAGGTATCTTATGGGATGAACTGAGATAGCCCTGCTTTTCAGCCAGTGAAAAATTTGAGGCTGTTAGCCCAAATCCCTGGGCCTACAGGTGTTCTTCCATGCTTAAGAAGGAAGAAAATATGTGTAGGAACAGCAATCCCAGTGCTGTCATTAAACAAGGAGTTGGATCAAGTTATGTGAACAAAAGGATGTGATGTCCTTGTAGAAAAGTAGATTCGGCTTTCTTCAGAAAAAATAATTCGGAGGAGTAAGGCGTGATGATGAATAAAGCCAGTGGCAGGCTTTTCTGCCTCATTTCAGAGCCACCAAAATATAAACAGAAGAAACATTATATTAGCATAGGGGTCAGGCCTGAAGAAGCAGAAGCTACAAGTCCAGGAAGGTTCAGAGACCCCAGACCTCTTTCTCCTGTGATGTACAAAATAGTTTCAGTGGAACACAGTGGGGTTATCAGCACGATTTGGAGGTAGCGTGCATGGAAGGCAGGATGTCTTTACAGAATCTGAAAAGGTCAGGACGAGAACACATCCAAGTAGGACCCCCTGCAAAGGTTTAAACAGGACTTCTCACCTTTACCCCAAGTTAACCAAGTAGTCACATAATGTAACTGCTACATGTCCTTTTACTCTGTCCTGCTCCAGGATGCTTTCCTGATCCTTCGATAAAATAAGTGCTCATACCTCCCCTGAAGTTAACTGCAGGTTGCTCTAAGAAAGATGGACATAACTTGTCTCAGGTGGTACCACTCTGGCCCTCCTATGGTTGTATTCTCTTCACAGATAAAAGAAGTCACCTTGCAGCACAGGGACACGCCCACTCAGAGCCAGTGGCTTCCTTTCTGGGGTTCATTCCAGTTACCTGGGATACCAGAACAGCCTGCCCACTCAGCCTGTTGCTGAGTCCACTGCCAGAAACTGTGATGTCCTTGTCTGTGGGTCAGCTTTTTAAAGGCAAACTTTTCACGAGTATGGAGGACAAGGGGTTGGCCAAGATGTAATTATTTTGTAGGGGCAAGGGGAACCTAGGAACTCCCATTGGCAGTTGGGTGAAGAAAAAAGGCAGAGATGGGATAAAAAAAAAAAAAAAAGAGATGAGTTGGGTGCAAGCTACTGACCTGGCACCATTTGCTATTGCAAATGTTAGGATCTTGCCTGCACTCAGGAAAGAGACAGCATCTTGTTCTTCTTCATTAGGCGGAGCACTAGTAGATAGAAGCAGAGGTGCAGGAACTGTAGTATCAAATAACTTCTACATCCCACCCCCGACTCCCCCAGTATGAGATTACAAGATCATTTTGTCATTTTGTCAGATCTTCCCACCATAGGCTAGGGAAAAATATCACACACACACACACACACACACACTTATTACACATGGCGCGGAAAGACAAGCCTGCCACAAAGAGGTAGGCTAGGGGAGAAGGAAGAAAAGACAAAAAGGAGGGATAGGTCTTAAGAAATTATTATTCAGAAGAGCAGCCTGCATTCATTTTCCATAATCATGTCATTTTACATTTCCTAAGGATGACTTTATGTTCGGGACACCACCTTGAATCCCACTTCAATCTTAAAGGGGGCAATTTAGGTAGAGAGTGAAGGAAAGTAATAGGAGATCAGCCATGAGTGAAACTGACAATTGTTGGAATTACTATGACCGTGGCTAATTTAAGTTCCTGGGAATCCAAAAGATTGTGAAAGGTGCACTGGAATTTATTGATTCAAAAAGTAGTAACTCTTTCAAGATAACCTTCGTTCCACTGTACATGTGATTGAGGAGGTGTCAAGCTTGGGTTTTTTTTTTTTTTTTCTTAAAGATTGGCACCTGGGCTAACAGCTGTTGCCAATCTTCCTTTTTTTTTTAAGGATTGGCACCTGGGCTAACAACTGTTGCCAATCTTTTTTTTTCTGCTTTATCTCCCCAGACCCCCCCTGTACACAGTTGCATATCTTAGTTGCATGTCCTTCTAGTTGTGGGATGTGGGATGCCGCCTCAACGTGGCCTGACGAGTGGTACCATGTCCGTGCCCAGGATCCGAACCTTGGGCTGCCGCAGCGGAGCGCGCGAACTTAACCACTCGGCCACGGAGCTGGCCCCTCAAGCTTGGTTTTGTTTCATATTAAAGAGAAGAAAGAGCCCAGAAATCTGGAGGACCGGGGCTCAGACTGAAGACATATGGGTATATTAAATATATATGTGTATATATATGTCTGTACACATGTACACACACACGTGTGTGTGTGTGTCTGTGTGTGTGTAGTGTTTAAGAGCACGGATTCTAGAGTCCAACTGCCTGGATACAAAACCAGAGTCTGTCTTCCTAGCTGTTTGGCTTAGACGAGTTCTCTATCCCCTCTGGTGCTGATTTCCCCATCTGTAATAATGTTACTGACATCACAGCGTTGTGAAAGAATGACGTAAGTGAAAATACGTGCCGTGAGTAGAGGAGGGCTGTGGCACAGTAAGTAAGTGATCCACAGCTTTTAGTTGCAGCTATTATATTATTATTATTACTACTACTATTATCGCACTGCATCTTCTTTTCCTCACCTCTAAAATGAAGAGATTAAATAGGCAATCAATACATTATATTCTACTTCTAAGACTCTGTTATATGCTTCTATAATATAGATAAATAGAATAATACTTTATATTATTGTTATTCTGAATTACCCATAGCCAGAGATGATGTTTCTTTTAACCTTTTTCTTCATTTTTATGAAGGATTTTTCAATCATGCCCTGTGCCCACGATGCTACTTGCTTTTTCCTACTGGGAACCTTGTTTGAAGGAAGAAGTGTCCATTTAGAGCGATGGCACACACTCAAGTCTTTAACTGCAGGAATTCAGATTATGCTCTCATATATGGCAACCTAACCTGCACCACTCTCTCCCGGCTCTCAGTAGATTGAGAAAATCAGCTTAAGCTGAAATAATACTGTATTCAGAAAAGAAGTCATTATCCCTGAAATTGACATCGTTCTTTCAATTTGAAAATGATGGATTTTTAATATGTTACTGATGACAAAATGACATGAAATTTCAGCTAGATGGAGAATAACGGCAGTTGGAGAAGTTTAGACATGTTCAGTATCCAGATGAATCAACAAGGAGGCAATAAAATTCAATAGACAATGAATTCAAGTTTGAAGAAAATTCAGTTAAAACAATGTCCCATGGAATAAAATAATTTGACACAGGTTGGGCAGTTTTCAAAACAGATGATTATATATATCTAAATACGGAAGCACACCCACTCTAACACCAAATTGTCAGACACCTTCAGCTGAACAAGGCAGGTTAAGGAAAGTGCCTTTCCTGGTTGAGAGTGCCCCAGGCTTATGGGAGAGCCATGAGCCTACAGTGCTCTTTTTCACCCTGTAGATGCTCAATAAATGCTAGCCCACTGACAGATCATTCTCCTGTGTGACCAATTAGGCCTGCAGGGGATTCAAAATAACCCATTGTTCATCTACTTCTAACGCTATTCAATCTCCCCAAGGTCTCAAAAAAGATGCTTGGTCAGTCCACTGGGCCGGGGGGTTAAGCACATCATTAGTGGTTCCCTCCTGCGTTACACACTGACTTCATCAGAAAACAGATTTAAAGTGATTAATTCATTACCAGAAATGATCTGCTCACCTTCCTCAGGACCACAGCCAAAACACCTGCTCACCAACCAGGCCCTAACTCGGCAGCACAGACGGCAAGTTCTCCTTAATATACCTCTTGGAAGGTAATGTTTGTAAGAGACTGGCAGATCCTAGCATGGTGTTTATGGACCATTCCAGCATTCTTACCTTTAAGGGGTATTGTGTATAAAAAGTGCAATGTGAATTTCAAATCTGAAGACTCCAGAAATAGTTGGGCCAAGGGGATAGAGCCACAGCCTGGAGCCAGGAGACATGTACACAGGTTGTTTCTCTGCCGAACACTACCAATTTATTGCACGACCTTGGGCAAGTCAGTTAACCTTGACTGATGTATTATTTACTGAGCAAAACATGTTCTAGAAGATATGAAAGGTTCATAATAGATTCCATGTATCTGCCTGTAAGGCGTGCAAGGGAGGCAACTGGGGCTTCCTGACTAAGTTAAAGGCCAGGCCCTGTCAAGCTCACGGCAGGGAATCTTCATCTTCTGGAATTTATAGAGCTGTAAGTGCGTCCATTAGAAAGCTAGATCTGATCCCTCCCCTCCCTTTACTGCTCAGCAAAGGATGAGAGGCATTCTCCTCCAGAGGGTTACTATAGACTTATTCAAATGAATGAATGTTAAAGGGCCTAGCCTTGTGTCTGGAACACAGCACACAATATTTATTGATTCTGCATCTTACTCTCTTGGCTACTATGTTAAGATGCCAGCAAAAATACAGATATACTGGACAGTTTAGTTACACAAAGTCACGTGGCTAGTGACAGAACCAGAATTAAAACTGAGATGTGATTCATTTAGCGTGATTAATTCAATGCCTAAAACATGAGCCCCCAAGACCTTGGCCCCTCTATTATGACATGCTGACCCCCAAGGGACAAGAACAAGACAGAGTTCTGCAAAATAAGACAACTAGCAGTCAATTTTGAAATACAAAATGAATGCAACCAAGAACAAGCGACCCCGGCATTTCAGGAAAAGAAATGTCAGACATGCAAAAGTAGAAATAAAAATAGGATAATGTCTTTAGAAGTATGCCTGGCGAGTAAGCGTGAGTCTCCATATTAGGGAGGATTCTCAGCAGGCCAAAGGTAAAGGGTTCATTTCCCAAGTTGCCTGCAGCCATGTCATGAAAGCTCCAGGAACAGAGTCGCCGGGAGTTGCAATCCATGCCAGATCGCTATCAACTAGGTTATTTGTATTGGTCAGTTCCCACTGATTTCAGAATAGTCAAATTATTCTGGAACAAATTCCTTCAACGTAATAGTACAACACGACTTTGAAAAACTCACATGCGCCTCCCTGCCTGCTGCATGGCTGTGTACTCGCGTCTTGTGTGAGTGAGCTGCCCGCTGACTGTGAGCATCTGGGCGGAAGGGCTGCGCCTTCCTTTCCAAGTAGTCGCAGAACCTAACCAATGCCTGGTATGTAACCTGTACAAAGTAATGTTTAATTGACGAGTAAACTGATGAATGAGTCAGAATATCTGTCTGGACAGTTAAAAAAATAGAATCAGCATAGGCTGAAATTATATTTGTCAATGAAGAGGCTCTCTGTGAAGAAGGAATGAGTAAGGCTGCTTAAGGAAACCCAGGAATGGCGTCTGTGGTAGATGTGCTTTCTTCAAGTAACCTAAACGTAGAAGTAAGCCAGTGTTTTTAGAATGAGTATTTTCTTTTTATGTAAGAAGAAAATATAACTTGGCTTACTGTCAGCATTTGTCATCTCTTTGCCTCTTCTATTGTTCCTGTGAAATAGGAAATTGAAATGGCAGAATGTCTCCTCTGAGACTGAGAAAGAAACATGCCCTCTGTCAAATCAGCCCAAACACACCCTGTGCTCCACAGTCGTTCCTGTAGGACAGGGTTATAGCGACGGGCGTCACTGTGTGGGAGCGGGGCCGAGAATGTTCATAACAGAGCAGTAATACACATCCAAATGGAATGCTGTGGGAATTTATCAGAGATTTCTCCAATTAGAGCTGGAGCCTTGGAGCTTAGCTCTGAATCCACCCACCAGGGAGTAGTATCAGTACTAGCTAAATAAATGATAGAGTTGTCCAAGACACTCCTGACGTGCCGAGTTTAAGGCATGTTCAGACTTTAACCCAAGGCAGCTGATGTTGAACAAGCAAATTCTTTGATTGTTATCACAAATATCAGCACATACTACTGTACCAGCTGCCTGGAGCCAACGGAAATGTTCCAAATTGTTACTGACCTCAAGTTATTAGCAGTTGTCTATTGAAGATAAAGTGATGCAAGCATTAAACTAACATATATGAACATCATTCCTGGACTTTTTGGCCTTTCTACTATGAATACATGAGACGTAGATCCACATATATCCCCAGATGGTTTCCCGCAGTTAATTCAATATAAGGAATTCAACGTTACATTAATCTTCCACGAGAGCTATTTTAGACCATTTGGAATTGATCTTGAGATCTATATCTCCATAATGCAACAGCGTACCAATTCATCAAATATTCATGATCATAAAGAGCCTCATACTGTATATGTGGGATCAGACATTAAAACAGTCAAATCCCAAGGGTTGGTAGTGTTAAGATTTCCATTTAAGAGGAAACATGATATTAAACTTTGAATAAATTAGGGATTTGCAATGCTTCTCTTCAGGATGAGAGAGCATTATCTTTCAACAAAAGTGCCTTCTCCCTAGTGGATACTTTATGAGGGAGACGATAATTAAAATATTTAATATATTCGGCTATATAGAATTTTGGTTAAGAAAGACTGAATTTAGACTGGAAAATAGACTGATAAATTTGATCACATAAAAATCCAAGATAAGTGCATAGACAAAATCAAACAAAACACAAAAAAGCAAAAATATCCTACACTTCAAAACAAATACTGTAAGTAAATAAAAAGAGAATAACAAACTCATATCATAAGGGGTTAATTTCTCTAATTTATAATGAGCTCTAAAAATTGAGAAGAGAAAGAACCCAATAGAAAAATAGGCAGAGATCAGAGCAAATAAATTTCCAGAAAAGGCATGCAACATTTGCAAAATGTAAGGATATTCAGTCTCTTTTAAAAGTTTAATGCAAACTAAAACTACAATGAGATATAATTTCCCACCTATCAGAATCACAAAAAGTTAAATGTTAACACACAAGTTGGTCTGACTTCCATTCCAGTGGTATTGCAAAATGTCAAAATCCTTATGAAGGATAATTCAAAATGACAAATGGATTTGCTCTTTGACCCGGCAAAGCCACTCGAGGGCATTTATCCTAAATGTATAGCTGCAAAAGTAAAAATAGCATTTGTGCCAGGTTATCATGGTAGCATTCTTTGTAATCACAAAATATGGCAAAAGAATTCTCTCTCTACAGCAAAATACTTAAAATATGGTACTTCCGCACACAGGAATGGAAGCTCTGACTATCTGCATGCGTGCAGCTGAAGTTCCCTACACTACGTGGAAAGTTCTGCAGGAGTTGCAAGTGCCTAAAGTCCATTCAGCAAGCTACTATTTGTGGAAAACGGATAGGAAATAAGACAATATATTCGCATATATTATATTTGCATAAAGAAAAACTGAAAATATACAGGCAAAACTAATTAAAGGTCATTTCTTATTAGGGCAGGAGGTACAATGGGAGGGGCAGTGATAAGAATGGAAGCCAGCATTTTCAAAATTTTCCTTTCTACATAGGGAACATACAAATATTACCTATTCAAAAATAAAATTAACTTCAGAATGTAATATACATTTTAAAGTAAAAACAGAGTGCATCTACTTCCCATGGGTTAATTTCACACATCAGTCAGTCCTTCTCCAAGTCAAGAATTTTCCATTATGGTATATCCCAGAGGAATACGTTTGCCAGATATCACATTGTCTACATACATGTAGAATATTAATAGATTAGTTCTTCTGTTTAAATCTGTAAATATTGTGAAGCGGACAGGTGTTGTGTCATTTTACAAATATGTCTATTATCCCTAATCAACCCACATATATTGTATGATCATCACTTCAAGCTGGATAATTATACAAGTGCGTTTGTTCATTGTTGTATCCTTGGCTGGTAAGATGGTGATTTGATTTTCTACTTAATTATTTAGAGTGCTTTTAAATTGTCTGCTATAGGAGTACATTAATTTTATAATCAGACAAAAACATCAATAAGGGTTGCTGTCAAGATTTTATTTCAGTGCCAACAAATCTGGTTCAAAGAAAGACCACTGATATACAGCAAGTGCGATTAAAATAAGAGTCAGTGTTCTTTGGACTGGGGTGTATGGAAGACCACGTGAACTTCGGCTCCCAGGCGGTGCAGGAGGTGGCACCCTTCCCTAACAACCTCGGGGAGCTAACCCAGCCCCACTAGCACAGTGAAAATACTGGATTGTTTCTGCAATCAGAAAGATTTCCCAGAAACAAGTCCTACTCTGGGCCCACCAGTCGAGGCTGAATTCTGAGTCTGCTATTGTACTCTTTGCTAATGATATAGGCTGCCCATTTCCTTAACAAGCTGGGTTTGTTCATTGGAAAATGTAACAAATAATTTCAAGGTTATGTCATTCTTGGCAAGCGCCGTAACGCTGGTGGAAAAAGGAAGTTTTCAGAGCAAGGCGACGACTGAAATCTTGTTTGGAACCCCAGCCTCCAAAGCCTGCAGAAGAACCATATTGTTCAAGTCCACAGGGGTCTCCAATGCTCGTAGATATGAAATACCAATAAGCTTTTAAAAGGGTGCAAGTTAGAAGAGATTAATTTGTTCAAGTTCAGCCTCGACAAGTAAGGAAATCGCTTTGGAATATGCATTATATTTAGTGTGTCCCTCTTTTAAATGTTTGCTTGGTAAAGACTACATTATCTTTGCTTCTAATCACAGCCAACTTTTGATTATGCAGGAGATGCTTATTTGCAGGAACTTGAGCTCTGTATTTCCTTCCTATTGTTCACTTTTGCAATTTTGCTATTTATTAGTCCTTCCTCCATTATACAAGCAGAGCACAGGAAATTGAGTTGAAATAATTAGTTATTTGTAGGCCAATTTTATGTTAAATGTGCTGTTCCCTGCCCATAGATCATTACTAGTATTTTTAGGTAAAATTTTATGATTAAATCTAGTGAAACATTTTCTTTTTTTGTTGTTGGTTTTTTTTTTTTTTAGAGATTTTATTTTTTTCCTTTTTCTCCCCAAAGCCCCCCGGTACATAGTTGTATATTCTTCGTTGTGGGTCCTTCTAGTTGTGGCATGTGGGACACTGCCTAAGCGTGGTTTGGTGAGCAGTGCCATGTCCGCGCCCAGGATTTGAACCAACAAAACACTGGGCTGCCTTCAGCGGAGCGCATGAACTTAACCACTCGGCCGTGGGGCCAGCCCCTGAAACATTTTCTGTTGTGGATAAAAGAAAGCAGCACAGTCTTGTGCACTGAACTGAGCCATCTGATTCTGCCTTAACCTTTGCCTGTGGTTCACTTGGTGACCCTGGAGGAGTCCTGTGTCTCACTGTCTCTGTGCTTTACAGGGGTAGTTGCCCTGCTGACTCTCTAAAAACGCTTTCAGGAAAGAATTGGGGAAGAGAATTTATGAAATACACAAACTCCCCAAAGAAAGGTTAAATAGGAATTCAGGGCATATGCAAGCACGTTTGTTTCTTCCAAGGAATCCTAAACTCTCATCCTCGTGCTCAACTACCAGCCAGTTAGCTGTGCATATCAGTCCCAACTTGCCCCGTAGCCTAAAACGTTCCATTTGGCTAAAGCTCCGCTGAGGCGTATTATTCTGAATGATAAAATCACATTACAATCAATTCTAATTATGTCCAATATATAATTGTATACACTTTAGATCACAACCAGGGCTAAGGAATTATATTTTTTAGAGGTTTTTTTTCTGTTCATAGCATATTCTGTAATGTGACCTTTGCTACCTTAATTATAATGGTACCTGCCAATAACATTTGGCTAGAGAGATGTCCTAAATCTGTACTCTTAAAGGAATATATGACCTCCATTGGCTAAGAGGAGCCACTAAATACACAATTTTGACAAAAGAAAGAAATATTTTCATTTAAGAGTTT
Organism: Equus quagga; assembly: GCF_021613505.1. Classification (NCBI taxonomy): domain Eukaryota; kingdom Metazoa; phylum Chordata; class Mammalia; order Perissodactyla; family Equidae; genus Equus; species Equus quagga. The sequence continues at coordinate 754,332 of NC_060278.1, forward strand.
AGTTTCAGTGGAAGGGGAAGGAACATTAATTTCCTTTTTCTATTCATGGCAGGAGATGGAGAAGGTAGGTGTGTACCTAGAAAGTGAAATGGCTGCCATCTTTGTTTCTCTGGCCTTTGTAGCTGCAGTCTTCCCTATGCAACAGGACATCCTGACTCCGTCAGGAGGACTGCTGACCGGCCAGGATGGAGGATGGTGGTGGCCTCATCACCGCACTGAAGCCTTAGCCATGTTGTCCCCAAAGAAAGTGAGCCTATGAAAAGAGGCTAAAGAAAACTTGGCCATATGTTTTTTGTTTTTGGCTTGGCTTTTTTTACACTAGAGGGCCATATATCTAAGAAGCAGTTTGAGATAACTAAACAATAAATCCTTTTTCTTCATAATATGTCTGTATACTAACACCTCTTACTTCCTGGCTGAGCATTTTAGTGAAAATTTTAGAGAAAATTTAGCTGTGTCTATGTGGTTAGACTTCTTAGTGGAATACATTAGCTAAGAGTCTATTTAAGAAATCAGCTGGCTTGGTAATTGAATAATGGCTTTTATTGGTAATCCATGAATTTTTATAAATATTTTATACCGTCTTCCGAGTTTGGAGGAAAAGGGAAATCAAGTGTGAGGATAATAAAAAAAGTTCTATCTATATAATTGCATAATCTTATTTTAATAGAAAGTATTAAAATTTGAAACAATATAAAACCTAAAAAAATAGAAGACAAGACACTAGTGCGTGTGAGCCAGAGTATTATGCAGAAACTCTCTTAAACAAGTACTTCGCTTCTGACCTATAAAATATTTGATATATTTCTATCGTATCTTATAATTCATGTAAACCCTCTTGCCTCTTCATTTTCCCAGGCTGTAAAGTAGAGACACTGAATACACCTTTGCTAGAATTAGGAAAAGATGTGATAAGGATATAAAGTGGCATCAAAAAGAGTATTTCTCATGATACCCTCCTGTAATGAATTACAAAATAATACAGGCCCCTTTAGGTGGGAATTTTTCGTCAGAGTGGTTTCATATTTTCTATTTCATTTGCGTTTTCTCTTTTCTGTTCTCATTACTTGAGGACTGGTTCTTAGGCTAAGCAAAGAATGGTTTAATCAGACTGGAAGTTTTTAAAAATTACTCTTTAGCCTTTAAGATGAAAATAAGAGTCAACATGCATGACACAGACCCCAGATCTTTAAAAAAATAGATTCTCTAATATGCCTCCCTGTGAGTTATGTTACGATATGTAAAAGAAGGAAACTACTGATGCTTCATAAAATCTAATGGGAGTTGATAAATATGGTATAATTTTTATGACCTGGGAAGAAGAAAAATTGGAAACAGACTGCATAGGGTGTATCTATGTTTTTACACACATACATGTAAAACTCCACACAGCTTATCCATATAAATATACATACATACATACAGAAAGGATGTCATTTCAGGACGGAAACTTGGGAACAGGGTGTGTTAGAAACAACCAGGTGATAACTAATTAAACAAATGTGTCGACCAGACACTTTTAGCAGCTAAGTCCAAGAGTGCTAGGAAGATTTCCTTCTGGTGAAGGGAACTATGTAAACAAAATCCATGAAAATTAATTCCTAGCTCTATATAAACAAACTTATTCAAAAACGTAACTGATTGGGTCAAGTTATTTCAGTCAGATCAACTATAAAAGAATAGTCATTCAAACAGCTATTTTGTATAGTGTCAATGACAGGGGCGGGGGGAGGTGGAAATAGCAACTTTTAACATTAATTTTAAAGATGCTGGCAATAGCCTTAAAATTCAGACGTAGAACATGACAGCCAGGCTTACAACTGAATACATATTTGAAATCAGATCTCTTCAAGAAAGTTGAGGATCTGTGACTGCTAGAGTTTGGCTTGCTGTCTGTAGTGGATATGGTGCACATTTATCACTTCCTCTCTTCCCCATCACCACACGCTGAGCATGAGCACAGACACATGTCATTGTGTAGCTGCCCCCAAATCACTCACCTATTTGAACCTGATTTTTGCATACCGAAGTAAGAACATTAAAATAGATGATCCTAAAAGCGTTTTTAAAATCCAGAATGCATTTAATCTATGCCGTAGAGACTCAGGGCAAAAGAAGAACAAATATAAAAATGAGACAGTTCTTTGACAAATACATCAAAACCTATAAATTTAAATGAGTGCTATTTTTAAAGTAATACTAATGATAATGATAATAAAATGGCCAGACTTAACTAGTGCTAACCATATTCCAGATACTGTCCTTCTCAATGCACGCATATCAAGCCTCATAAAAACCCTGAGGTTGACAAACAGAACACAGACAGGCTCGATCACTTACAAAGAGTGAGGTAATTAGGTAGTGGGAGAGCTGAGAGTCACAGCCGGGCGGTCTGACTCCAGAGCATGCGCATCAGCCCTGGGTTCTCCTGCCTCTCTCAGGAGGCATTCCACGGAGCTCCATACCCACTCCAACCTCTGTCCTTCCCAGATGAGTTAAATCATGTTTCTGGTACACCTGTTTCCCTACTTTGCCTTGGCTGCCCCAGAATCCCCTTTCCCCATCTTAGTTTGTGCAGATTCTAATTACCCTCCAGGACTGTATTCCAGTTCAAATCTTACCTCAAACCCTCCTCAGTGCAGCCGTGAGGCATAGTGGTTATAGTCAGGCTCTTTTTCTGGAGTTGGACGTACCTGGTTCTCTTTCACATCTACATCTTTAAAATAAGAAGAATAATAGTAATTACACCTTTTATCGTTAGGATTTCATGCAGATAAGCCTTGGTGGAGTGCCTAATATATAAATAGTGCTGGAAGCACTTTAGCTATCTTGTATTGTTCTACCCAATCAGAATAAACTTTTCCACCTTTGTATGGGGAAGGCAGAAATTTATTAGAATCTAAAGCACATCCTTTGGGGTTTATATTCTAATCATTTTTTTTCAGCCCACAAACTTTCTTGAGGATCTGGATTCTGTGAAACAGGGAAGCATAAGACATATCCCTAATGTGTGCTCACAGTCTGACTGAGGTGACAAACACGTTCAAAGTCAATCATAGTAAATGCTTTAGATGTTATGAGACATGTGAGAACAAAAGTCTGGGGCATGACAGAGTAAGCCATTTCATGAGGGGTAGAAAGAGCATATGCCTGTGGCTGGTCACAGCTCAGTCAAATCCTGCCCTGCCAATTTCTCACTTTGGGCAATTTAATCTCACTAAGGCCTCAGCTTCTTCATTAGCAAAAGTATGTTTTGTAGATTCAAGATAATGATTATTATTTGCATATGATAGGCAAGCATGTATGGCAGCTAAGATAATCAACAACTTGTCAGAGGATTGACATTTGATGCATCCTTGGTCCTCCATGGGCCCTGTCACAACAGCTAATGCATGGCAGGCCCTCCATAGATGAGTGGACGTGTGCATGTTTGTGTCATTTTCCCTTGTGCGGTCTGCTCTTCTACTCATCCAAGTATACAGCCTTCTCTGATGAAGAGGAATTGTTTTGTTCTACGTTTAGTGTCACAAATGGGATTTATCCTCGTTGGAAACCATCGCTTCCCATTTGCATTATACCTTTTGTAAGTTTATTTCCTACTCGAAGGAAAGCAGGAATTTTAAAGGAGTTTAAAAATCCTGTCATCAATCTCTACTATTGGAAGAAGCCTTCGTTATATGTTCCAAAAAAATCTGTGAGTGACCTATAGCAAAGAGGGAGCCTGAAGTAAGAGAGATGAGGCAGAAGTTAATAGAAAGCTATATTGTTATCGAAACAGTAATCAAAAACGTCCCCAAAAATAGAAGTCCAGGACCAGACAGCTTCTCTGGAGAATTCTACCAAACATTCAAAAAAGATTTCATACATATCCTTCTCAAACTATTCCAGAAAATTGAGGAGGATGGAGCACTCCCTAACACATTCTGTGAAGCCAACATCACCCTGATTCCAAAACCTGACAAGGACAACACAAAGAAAGAAAACTACAGGCCAATATCACTGATGAACATAGATGCAAAAATCCTCAACAAAATTTTGTCAAATTGAATACAGCAATACATCGAAAAGATTATACACCATGATCAAGTGGGATTTATACCAGGGACACAGGGGATGGTTCAACATCTACAAGTCAATCAACGTGATACACTACATTAACAAAATGAGAAACAAAAACCACATGATCATCTCAATAGATGCAGAGAAAGCATTCGACAAGATTCAACATCCACTTATCATAAAAACCCTCAATAACATGGGTATAGAAGGAAAGTACCTCAACATAATAAGGGCCATATATGACAAACCCACAGCCAACATCATACCCAATGGACAAAAACTGAAAGCCATCGCTCTGAGGACAGGAACAAGACAAGGGTGCCCACTTTCACCACTCCTATTCAACATAGTACTGGAGGTGTTGGCCAGAGCAATTCGAGAGGAAAAAGAAATAAAAGGAATTCAAATAGGCAATTAGGAAGTAAAACTCTCACTGTTTACAGATGACATGATCTTATATATAGAAAACCCCAAAGAATCCATAGGAAAACTATTAGAAATAATCAACAGCTACAGCAAAGTTGCAGTGTATAAAATCAACATACATAAATCAGTAGCATTTCTATACTCTAACAACGAAACTAGCAGAAAAAGAACTCAAGAACTCAATCCTATTCACAATCACAACAAAAGAATAAAAGACCTTGGGATAAATTTAACCAAGGAAGTGAAAGACCTATACAATGAAAACTACAAGGCTTTCCTGAAAGAAATGGATGATGACATAAAGAGATGGAAAGACATTCCATGTACATGGATTAGAAGAATAAACATAGTTAAAATGTCCATTCTGCCTAAAGTAATCTACAGATTCAACGCTATCCCAATCAGAATCCCAATGAAATTCTTTACAGAAATTGAACAAAGAATCCTAAAATTCATGTGGGGCAACAAAAGACCCCGAATTGCTAAAGCAATCCTGAGAAAGAAGAACAAAGCTGGAGGCATCACAATCCCTGACTTGAAAGCATACTACAAAGCTACAGTAACCAAAACAGCATGGTACTGGTACAAAAGCAGGTACACAGATCAATGGGACAGAATTGAAAGCCCAGAAATAAAACCACACGTCTATGGACAGCTAATCTTCGACAAAGGAGCTGAGGGCCTACAATGGAGAAAAGAAAGTCTCTTCAGCAAATGGTACTGGGAAAACTGGACAGCCACATGTAAAAGAATGAAAACTGACCATTCTTTTTCACCATTCACAAAAATAAACTCAAAATGGATCAAAAACCTAAAGATTAGGCCTGAAACAATAAGTCTTCTAGAACAGAATATAGGCAGTACACTCTTTGACATCAGTTTCAAAAGAATCTTTCCAGGCACCATAACTCCTTAGACGAGGGAAACAATAGAAAGAATAAACAAATGGAACTTCATCAGACTAAAGAACTTCTTCAAGCCAAGGGAAAACAGGACTGAAACAAAAAAACAATCCACTAATTGGGAAAACATATTTACAAGTTATTTATCTGACAAAGGGTTAATCTCCATAATATATAAAGAACACACACAGCTCAACAACAAAAAATCAAACAACCCAATCAAAAAATGGGCAGGGGACATGAACAGACATTTCTCCAAAGAAGATATACTGATGGCCAATAGACACATGAAAAGATGCTCATCATCACTAATTATCAGGGAAATGGAAATCAAAACTACACTAAGATATCACCTTACACCTGTTAGAATGGCAAAAATATCCAAAACAAAAAGTGACAAATGTTGGAGAGGTTGTGGAGAAAAAGGAACACTCATACACTGTTGGTGGGAATGCAAACTGGTGCAGCCACTATGGAAAACAGTATGGAGATTTCTCAAAAGATTAAAAATAGAAATACCTTATGACCCAGCCATCCCAGTACTGGGTATCTATCCAAAGAAGTTGAAATTGGCAATTCCAAAAGTCCCATGCACCCCTATGTTCACTGCAGCATTATTTACAGTAGCCAAGATGTGGAAGCAACCTAAGTGCCCATCAACTGAGGATTGGATAAAGAAGATATGGTATGTATATACAATGGAATACTACTCAGCCATAAAAAAGGATAAAATCGTCACATTCACAACAACATGGATGGACCTTGAGGGTATTATGTTAAGTGAAATAAGCCAGATAGAGAAAGACGAACTCTGTATGACTCCACTCATAGGTGGAAGTTAACACTTAGACAAAGAGAACTGATTGGTGGCTACCAGGGGAAAGGGGGTGTGGGGGGAGGGCACAAAGGGTGAAGGGGTGCACCTACAACATGACTAAAAATAACGTATAACTGAAATTTCACAAGGTTGTAAACTATCATAATCTTAATAAGAAAAAAGCTACATTGTTTATCTGTGGCTAACGTTTCTGTGAGACTCTTGTTAGAAGCTATTTTTCACTGTCAAAATTATACTGCTCAGTCAATAGAGAGTAGAGGCTCAAGACATTGGGGCCTGGAATTCTGGAAAAATGTAAGGGATATGTTGGTTCATCAGACAGTTGTTTGTTGGTAATGTAGACCAGTGTAACCAAGGGGATCAGCGATTTCAAAAATAAGTAATCAGCACTAAAATCACTGGTGCTACTAGGGAACCCAAAGAGGGAAACCTTACACTTGGAATTTGACAAGAAGATCACTGGCTCCAGGCTCTAAGGTCTCATATTGGAGTTCTTTGGATGGCTAGAAATGTTGTTGTTTAGCGAGTGGCTGTAAAAGGCACATAGCGGGGCCAGGTTGTTGGTGGAGGAGTTAAGGTCGTGTGCTCCACTTCAGCAGCCCAGGGTTTGCCAGTTCAGATCCCGGGTGTGGACCCATGCACCACTTATCAAGCCATGCTGTGGCAGGCATCCCACATATAAAATAGAGGAAGATGGGCACAGACGTTAGCTCAGGGCCACTCTTCCTCAGCAAAAAGAGGAGGATTGGCAGCAGATGTTAGCTCAACGCTAATCTTCCTCAAAAAAAAATGTCATACAGCCCAGAGAGTAGTGGCAGAGCACAGCAGGAGGGAAAGATATTACAGAGCAAAGGGGAACAAAGACCATAAGAAATAACTCAATGGTAGCAGAACCAGCAATAGCGCCAGGAGTAGAGAAAATTTATGGCAAAACATCAGCTTCTAGCTCTGTAACAGTTGAATACTGAACTTATACAAATCATTGAGACAGACAACTCAATGGAAAATGAGCAAATGAGTTAAGCAGGCACTCCACAGAAGAGGACATCCATGTGACAAATAACCATAAGGATAGATTCTCAACATCATTAGTCATCAGAAAAATACAAATTAATACAAAAGTGAGATGCCATTACACATCCAACAGAATGAATAAGATTAAAATAAAACCTGAAAATATAAAATATTGGCGATTCTTCATGGCAACTCCATTCGTAACAGCTGAAAACTTGATTCAACTCAAATGTCCATCAATAGCAGAATGGATGAAAAATCTGCAGCATATGCATATATAAATTACTACACAGGAACAAACAGCATAAACAACAGAAGAATAAACAAGTTACACACAATGTGGATGGATTTCACAAAAATTATATCGAGTGAAAGAAGTCAGACAAATAAAAGTGCTGATCACATGATTACAGTGATAGAAACGTTAACAACAGGGAAAACTATTTAGGGCTAGGAGCCAGGATAGTAGTTACTGTTAAGGAGTACTGATGGGAGAGTGTGAAGGGCGCCTTCGGGGAGGCCAGGAATGTTTTGTATATTGATCTAGATGATAATTACAAGGGTGTTGACAGGTGTTACTCAGGGGTAAAAATATATTGAGATGTACACTTAAGATTTGTGCACTTTACCTTGTATAAGTTTATACCTTGCAGAACTTTTTTAAAAAACGAAACCAAGCAAGGAAAACAATTTTAATCAAGAAATCACTATGCCAACCAGCAGGGCAAAACATTGATCTCAAGGAAAGGACATCTCAGAAGAGGATTGAGCTGTGTTGAAATTTACTTCTAGACACAAGCAGTTAAGAAGCTTCCCATTGCCTAGGGAGAAGAGCCTAAGCAAAACCGCTTTTATCTCATACATGTAATAATTAATTACACAAGTCTATGATTAGTTTCACCTATAAGAGTTTTGGCTCATCTCAACTAATTTATTACTCTTTTTAAAGTTCTAAGTTAAAGAATCCTATTCAGATAATTTAAACCTGGCATTAAACTCTGACAATTAGTTTGATGATTCTCTAAATAGAAGTATTGCATTTATAATTGTTTACATTTCCAATTTTTGTGGTAAGTCTCTCAGTTAAAAAATGCAAATGTTGTTGAAATTCTTTAAGTAAGTAACTAAATATGTTAAGCCCCTTCCAGAAATGAAAATCAAATGACCAAATTCTGCCCCCAAAATGGCTGGTTAGCAATGATTCCTGTTGGGTATCTTGGGGCGACCTTGGCAGGTTAGGTCTACAGGGCACATCTGAGGTCATGACTCCATCACTTTACTGCCATCCCGTAACACTTACTAGAGTCTTTCTCCCAGGACACTTTCATTCCTTCGAGAACCAAAACCATCCCTTCTTCAATACCTTATTCTCCTCAGTGTCTAGGACAGCTATGTCTTGTAGTTTCTTCACTTAGCTTCATTCTAGACATGAATTAAAACAGCTTACAATGATAAGGCCATAAAGATAGACAGGACATGGTTGATTTTTTAAACACCAAAAAGAAAAAACAATGGTGAACACATAAAACTGAGTCAACATGAGATTTAAAAGGAAAATCCTAAAATGCCATGTACTTTCTATGGGCTTCACATAAATTTGGCTCTCAGTTTTCCAGCAGCCAACTCTGATACTAGGCATATTGTTAGTGCTCAATACATGTGGACTATTGTTGAATGAAAATTAGGACGGGGATACCACGGATACAACTGGAAATCTACACCTTAGACTCTTTTCCCTTTCTGAGGGATTCTGACTTCTCTTTTCAGAGTTTATTTTGATTTCTGAGCTTAAACTGTCCTGGTTCCATAAGCCCTCTTGCTTCCAATCTCCTGGCATCCTGCTCCCAATTATCCAGAGCTCACACTTCCATTTCTGCTTTGTTTTTATTCCTTGAATTTAATCATTGGGCTTTGGAATTCCGGATCCTATACTGGTGAATAAATATTGACAGTCCTCCGTCCTTTAACAAATTAACTGTTAAATTATAATGAACACTTATAACAAATGCATAATTCAATATTAGTGTAGTATGCCATGCTGAAGTGTCGTTTTAAATAATGGTAACAAAAATAAAACACTACTAAAATAATTTATAACCTGGCCTCTATCACCTTGTGCAAAATTATGTAGGGATTGGATGTAATATTCTGTATAATTTTTGCTCCAAGTAACATGGGTTAATTTCATATGGGGAGGAAAAAAAAAGAGAGAGACAGAATGAATTGCAGGCTGTGCACACCAAAACTTTGACAACTTAGCAGTTGTTATCTGATAAGTATGAGTAGGAGCTATTAGTATTTGCTTTCTGCTCATATAGCTTCTAAATTTTTCGCGAAGAATTTGAATTTCTTTTGTGATCAGAAAACAGGTGTTAAACAACAAATACATATTGATGAACATAACTAACCAAAAAGAAATATCTTTAGAACATAAGTCTTCGACTTTTCTGAAGTATCTAGAAACCCAACTTTATTTTATTGTTACTGCTTTATAATAGGCCAAAAAGGATAACTAAACACACTGTAGTAGGTGAATGGACCAGCCGCATCTCTCCACTTATTTTCAGCTCAATTCACGTAGCTGTGCGCAGCCGTGTGCATCCATGTGCCTGCTTCCACCCGACTCCTCTCTCACACTGTTGATGTGGGTGGATGATAAGGTCTTATTTTATGTTTGGCTGCTTCGGGTTAGCACTCGGGTGTAGCAGTGCCCAATGTAACTGCCAATGATGTTTTATTCCAGACAACTCAGCTAAGATTCAAAAAGAAAAAAGGGAATAAAGAAGGAAAAAAAACAACTAAGGGCCCTATTCTTCCATTGACATAGCGGGATTTAGAGGACAAATCCCTATTAGTGTTAATGGTAGTTACAAGCGTGAATATCCTCCCATGTTCACCCAGGCTAAAGCAGAAAAGTTGAGATTTTACTCCCTAAAACATATCCAGCTGCAAAAATCTTGTCTTTTCAGATTTTTCTATATGTATCCTCCCAAAATTCTGCATTGAATGTGTCACACTCATTCAATTTGACTAGAGCGAAGTTGAATGATTTTTTTTTAACCCTCAACTAATTGTTTCTTAATTAAGTTGGGTAATTTGTGATTCAAAAAGGATGTTAGATTTCCAGTCAGGTAGGGCTCAGCTCACAGTTACTGATGGAAGGAAAGTAAGATACAGAATTGAGTTTCAGAAATCAATGCAAAATAATAAAAAATTAAAACGGAGAAGCAGTCTATCAATCGTCCTGCTGTAACAAAGGGGAGGCTTGTTTCATATTGATTAGCTACTGTTAAATAATGCATCACTGCTGTCCAGCAGTGCAGGCTCAAGCACGGCTGTTTATTGCAAAGCGTGGTTGGACAGAATCGAGCAATCAATACTGGAGCTGTAAACACACTTCAAAATGCAGTTTGCAGCTCACGTCAGAGTAGTTCTTGGGCCATTAAGCTTTGGTGGCCTGGAAGAACGTGGATGGACGGGTGCTGCACAAAATTCCTCATAGCCCCTATCATCAGCACTAAGATGTGGTTTCTGTTAAGATGTGACTAACTCAGGATATTATACGTGAATGCTCTCCAGCCATTTATTTACCACATTTCATTTATAGATCTCACAGCTTAAATGAGCTATGCAGAATTTATCAGCCCCTTAGAAGATGCTAATCAGATGCACTTTCCCACTAGCCAATTCTCAACTATTTGGGAGTCGATTCCTTGAAAGATCACCCTGCAATAAGACCCTTAGCTCTATGACTCTCTTCAAATTAATTATTTTGTAATTTTAAAGCAACAGGATAGATTAGAATTAAAAAGCTAAGTACATCATTATTATCTTCAGGATGCAAAATCCTAGCAATGCTCAAAACTTAGCAGCAGTAAATGTTTTCACTTCCCATGAAACATTACCATACCCCAAACAGTATCTAGTGCGCCCTGATCTCCTGGGAGAGGACAGTAGGAATTGTGGTTCGTTCTTTGGAGTCTTGATGGCATAAAAGCAGGGTTGGAGCTCCTGCTGCTTCCAGGTTCTATGATAGGAGGCAATGTCTTTAGACTTGGGAAGCACTTTCTTCCATACAGTGAGGATAATATTAGCTTCCCTTTCTGACTCATAAGACTTTTGGGGGAAGATAAGTAAGCTAATGTACACAGTGGGCTTAGGAACTGTAGAGTGATATAGTTACTTCATATTGCACTATTCTTTTCTGAAGGAAGAGCTGAAGAGAAGGACTAGAGAATCCTTTATGGGAACTAATATCTTCCAGCGGTTGTTGCTAATGAAACAAAAGATGAAAGTTAGATTTGCACAGGTGTCACAAAATTTGATTATTAAATGAATCTTCCTGCTAACTAGTTCATGTTATTTGAGGTTCATCTATTTTATCTTGTTCCAGAAAGAATTTCAAGTGGCTTAAAGATATATAAACCATACAGAGTAACATGGGATAAAAAGGTGGAGAACAAAAAGCAAACAAAAAAAAACAAGGGTAGAAAAAGTGGGGCCAGGAGAAATGCATAGAAAAGGTATGGTTAAGGCACAAACACAATGGATGGGGGCAGCAGTACCTCGAGCTGCTTCACACCAGCTTTCAAATCCAACTGTGCACATCTCTTCCCAGTTCCGCATGTTGTGACGTCATGTTGATAGCTTGATATCAGCTTTAGTGGAAGAATTTATACCTCAGAAATTGGCAAACACTGTGGATCAGAGCTTTTCATTTTCCCCAGAGATCCAGTTCTGAAACATTTACCAGTCCCAAGGAGGGCTAAATATTTGGCTGCAAGCTTAAGAGTACCAAAGAAAAAGGGAAATGCTATCTGTTACAGAGTTCAAAGTCAATAAGATAATTTTTGTTTGATTTGTAAGGGGAATTGGTAACTATTCTTGTTAGTAAGCATAAGTAGTTCTTGCTTGGGGTTCTCACAAAGAAAATACGATAGGAGGTCTTGGAAAATCCTTTTCAACTTCCTGATCTCCCACCAAATTCAGGAAAACAATTGTGCTATGAGTAGGGGGATTTTAAGAGTTATAAAGGAAACTAGGCAAGATTTTTTTTTCATGAAAGAGCTCAGATGATTTTTTTAAAAAAGCACACTCTTATCCAAAATAATTCAAAATGAAGTCTAAAAACAGTAAGAAATTAAGTAATCTCCATAGAGAAAGGAATTTCCAGGGAAGAGCAGAAGATAGAAAGTATTACTCTGGGAGCGCCTTCATTTCTCACAGCCTGGCCACAGTTCCTAACTGGATGATTAATCTTTGGTTATTAATTTGGTGGTATTATTTCTGGTAGGCCTCTAGTTCCATCTTCTGTTAATGTCAGAAAATTTTAAAGTTGTTTATAACTTCCTCCATACATATTTATATTGACTATGGGACATAATTTTTAAAGTGCAATTTTTATTCTGACTAGAAATGGTAGTCTGTGTTCAAAAATCTTCGTTTTAACTCTGTGATTGTATGTTTGTGTGTATATTTTCAGATTTATATATATATTATATATATTTTATGTTTCTTTCATTAAACCAATTTTTATAAAAGTGTAGAGAGAAAAAGAAAAATAAATTCCATGATATTGGTAGATCTCCAGCCTATTAAACAAGCTGATTTATTTTAGCCAAACAAATTTGGTCTATTCTTCTCTTTTCCGTTTTTAATACAACTGCTATTTGCTCAGACAAGGGTGTCAGCATCATTGGAATTTCAGAAAAGGGAAAACACTTGTCAACACTTTTACTTTCCTTCATTCTCACTCTTTTGTGCATTACAAATGCACCCATCAGAACACAAGCACAGACACACCCATCTCCCTGCCACTCACATGTGTAACTCTCAATTTCCAATTTCATCCTTTACTCTGCTAACTGTTAAACTACAATCCATTCACACTTTTGATGAAAGAACACTGCTTAAAATATTGGACAATCATCAACTGCACCTCTTTCACGTTACGAAGAGTAATGGGCAAAGGAAGAGATCTTTCTGGAGTTTGTCAAATACATTACTAATTGATGGATACAATATATATTTTGAAAGCATTATTGGTTGACAAAAAACAATACGTATTCATTATAAGACATTTTTAAACTAGAGAAATGTATCCCCCCAAAAGCTGCAAGGTAAAATTATACAGCAAAGAGATAATTACTGCAAATACTTCAAGACCAGTCATCTAAATATCTCTATACATAAATGCATCAATATGCCTTAAATTTGACAAAATATCATAATATGAATGTTATTTTGTAAAGATTTTTTAGTCAACAATATTGCAGGTGTTTATAGTATTAGTTTTAAAATTTGATTTTTGGCTGTTATTGATGATGAAATCTCAGAGCTTTTTGTTTCATAAATAAGAAAAAGATTCTTACATGTTTTAATAAAGGATAAACCTAATAATCTAAGATAAGGAGATTCCAAATTCCTTTAGCATTTAAAACATCACTGGACAGCCTACTCCATGGTAGAAACAAAGTTGGTCAAAGAAGGGCTTGCCTTGCCTTGTTCATATGCCATAAAAGAGAGAAGTTTGCAACTGATAAATCTCTTAGAACAGAGTGCGTCCCTTTATATGCATTGGGAGCCATTCAACAACTGTTGATTGAGTTTACACTAGAGCAGGCGTAGATCCGAGTGCCTAACAGATCCCACCTTCAAAGAGCTTACAAGATGAACAGGTAGTAGGATACAAAAATAGAAAATTAAAAATAATGTGAAGGGAAAATTGAATCAAGACATTTTTGCATAGAAGTGAGAGAATTTGATGATTGAGTGAAGAAGAGTTTTGCAAAACTAAATTGGAAGTTTCCAGCTTTAGAGTCTCATTGGATGAATGGACACTGCAGATAGAAATAGAGTACACCTGGTGGGAAAAGTAAAGACCTCAGCTTTGGACTATGTAAGTTTAAGATGCCTATGGGATTTAAAACTTTATTTAAGAGGGTAGATTACATATTAAGTGTTCTTACACAATTAAAAACCAAAAAGATGCCTGTGAGAATGCCAGGAGAAAAACTCCAGTAGGCACTTAAAAATATAGTTCTAGGGGTGGCCCAGGGGTGTAGTGGTTAAGTTCGCACACTCTGCTTTGCAGGTTCAGATCCTGGGTGCAGACTTACACGCCGCTCATCAAGACATCCTGTGGCTGCATCCCATATACAAAAAATAAAGGAGGATTGGCACAGATGTTAGTTAGCGACAGTCTTCCTCTTTGGCCAGGTATTATATTTTGGTATAAATAAATAAATAAATAAAATAAAAATATAGTGCTAGATTTCAGGAAGAGTTAAGACCTGAACTAAAAGATCAGCTTCACTGGAGGAGGCAGTGTCTAGAGATGAGACAGAAGACCTAAGCAAGAATCAGATCATGATTTCACTGGTCTTTCTCAGAGGGAAAGGGAAACTGACATAAATAGATGCTGGAAAAATCGTTCTGAATTCTGCCTGGAGAATCAATGGAACAGAGATGGAGGGTAGGAAATTGGGTAAGAGACCACTATGTTAATCTGCTAGAGAAGTAGGAATAGTGGAAATGGAAAGAAGTGGACTAGTTCAAAAAGTGGTAACAGTTTGCTTAGAAAAGCTGTGGACTTCCCCAACATTGTGCCTTCAATCAGCGGTAGAATTGGGCCCAAATACAATTTTTTTCTAAGTTGAAATCTGATGATCTTCTCAATATTTTGCCTATATACCTGGCTGAGAATATTTGTCAGTTACGTTGGCTAACTCTAGCAGCAGTTACTGCCACCACCAATTATGCAGCTAATTTCTGAGGGTGCTGAGAAAGCGTGAAGACAGATGAGTGAGGGGCTTGATTCCAGGATACACCTAAACCGGGAACCAGAGTTGCTCATCCACGATGTTTAAATTCAGGGTATTTAAAAAATGCCACAAAGTTATGTCTTTTGTGCTCATGTGTATAAAGAAAGCTGTACAGAATACCCTTGCTTCTTTCTGTAGTGCATTCCTAAACCACTGGGGAGACCAGACATGACCAAACGCATCACAAAGTATCTGCATACTTTTGGTAAAGGATACATAAGCCTGGTGACTGACACACTTTACCACCACACGGCATAAGGCCAACAAAATATTAAGCAAGCTTGCAACAGCAGATTTCAGAAACGCCTGGAAATTATTTGATTGGAAGCATAAAATTATAGAATTAATTTCCCTTGCCAAATGTGTAAAGAGGCAAAAATTGGGACCTGTTAGTATATTTTGAGCATTATGTGCTTGGCTGGGCTCTAGTAAAAATGAAATTGTGGCTTTTCTATATGCCTTTCAAAATTGTTATTTCACCTTATAGCTCCACCTCACCCCTGCATCCACTGCCTTTCTGAATCCTTGGTCTTCTGGGAGCCCTCACAGTGCCTCCTTCCTCACATAGCAATCCACTTTCGCTATTTATGTTCACTTTCAAAATTTCAGTTTCCTCAGCATATCTAGTTGCATTTCACCCTTAGAAGGAAAATGACCATTGTGACTCTTTGGGGTCTTTGCACTGGGCAGAGGACAACGTTATTTTATGAAACAGACACTGAGACAAATCAGCTTGAGGAGAATTTGTGAAAAAGAGAGACTGTTTGAACACAGAACTCTCCTTGAAAATCAGAATATGTGATTGTCACAATACTGGATCCACCATACTGCTACGTGGCAAAGTTTGTACATAATAAACTGTTACTTGATGTTTTTAGATAACAGATAACTAACTCAAAGGAATGAACGATTTAATAGTAGGATTTCAGACTGTATGGTAGGTGCTTTTCCCACAAAACAGCTCACTTTCATACCTGTATTTTATATGCACACGGCCATCCCTGATTTAATCGCACACACACATGTGTCTTCCAGGCCCTTAGGAAGTGGCACGGTGTAGGTGTGTGAGTGAATTTTGTGTGCACAGGGACTATCCATTAGAAGAGGAGGCTCTCTGCCAGATGTGAGGGGAAAGCTCCTGTTTAGTGAAGACAAGACCCAGTTCTCAAGAAGACAAGGTAGATAAACATCTAGTTACATAGACACAACTAAACAGAGACAGTCATTAATGCAGGAAACTGTGATCATTATTGAGCTTGATGACAGATAGGGGAGGTGTCCAGCTTAGAGTCTAATTACTGACATGTCAAGAAATAAGAAATATAGCATGTCTGGTGCACATTTGGAAAAAAGATAGAGAGATTGCATATATTAAATAGGTTACTTAGTGTTAATGTTTTTTTTTTTTTTTGTGAGGGAGGGAAGGAGAGGTCCAGCTGGAAATTGTTAATACACATTTTTCTTTAAAAATAAATTTTCCTAATGCATATGTGTTTCTGTATATAGTTTTAGGCCACAAAGAATATAGCTGTATGTTCTATAAGGAAGAAGAACACAAACCAGAGACTCTGGTCACATTTTCATCACCCATCAGTATGGAGCCTTTTTCATGTGTGTTTCTGTCTCAAGATGTCTTATTTCATACACTGTGTTGATTCATTAACCTTGAACTCATGGCCAACAGCAGTATAACTTATGCCTAAATGAAGCTTACCCAACACACGTATTTTCTACTTAAGACACATTACAGCCTTCCTATTTTTAGGAACATTAGATAGCATTTCAGCGCTATGCGTGAGGGCCATTCTAAACAGCAAAATCACCACTAACCAAAAAAAACCCACAAAAAAAGCAAAGAACATGATGCAAAAAAGACTGAGAAACGAACACTTGCTTATAGGAATAGAACTGAAGCAAGAAGGCAGAGTGTGCCCTTGTTGGCCTTCAGCCGGGAAAGTGTATGTTGGGCGACTCAAACTGACCCCACCCTGCGCATGGCTGCAAGTGTTGCAAAAGCACTGCTAGTATGGATTTCGGGGTTACTAATATCTTTTAGCAAGTTGATGAACTAGCAAGATGGAATTTGTAAATAAGGAAGTTCTGCTAGACATGAGAAAACTCTGGTCAGACATTGGGCATCATGCAGCACAGGAGGAAAGGGGGCAGGGAACAAGCTTACTTCCTGGGGGCAGTTTTAGGGCTGCAAGGCCCTTTTAGGGAGGGAGAACCAAATATAGCTGGGATGTCTTGCTGAATTGAGGAGACACAGATAGTTCAGTGAAGCTGATGCAACCAGAAGTTATTAGAGAGAATACCAAAAAATGGGAACATGCCCAGATACAGACATGCAGTTCTAAAGATCTTCGGAGGAATACCTTGTGTCTCCGACTGTTAACCTACTAGATGTGGGAGAATCTCCATAAGGTGAGAAAAAACGTCGAGCAAAAGGTCAACCAAACAATTGTCAGGCCTCATAAAGAGATGAGAATAATTTGTGTTTCTTCAGCCAAGGTAAAGAGATTTCATAATACTTGTTGCAATAGGAAGAATCCTCAGAATGCTGTAGCCATTGTAGTGAGCAAAGTTAGCCCAAGAGTAGAGACTGGTGTGCACATGCCATAACGGAGAGAAAAAGCAAGCCTTAACAGGATGGAATCAGTCTGCAAATAACTACATACCAGTACAAAATCCAACATTTCCTAGTGGAATGAAACAAAATCCAGTGCTTGACATGTAAATTCACCACGTCTGGTAATAAGCAGGAACTTACCAGGCATCCAAAGAAGCAGGAACATACTCATAACTGGAGGAAAATTAACCCTTAGTAACAGACACAAAAGGACAGAAACAATGGAATTATAAGACAAAGAACTAAAACAGCTATTAGAAATATAAATATGCCTAAGGATGTAAAAGAAAATATGAACATAAGGAGGAAAGAACTGGAAGATATAAAAATGATTCAAATAAAAATTTCAGACATGAAAAATTCAAAATCCAATAAAATTTATAGGAGAAATAGACAAATAATAGAGATTTCAATACTCCTCCCTCAGTAATTGATAGAATATGTAGACAGAAAAAAAAAATCTGTAGGGAAATATCCTTGTAACTATTAAAGAAATTGAATTCATAGTTTAAAATATTCCCCAAAGAAAATTTCAAGTCCAGGGAGCTTAACTTGTGAGGTCTATGAAATATTTAAGGAAAAAGTATACCAGGTCTCTAGATATTCTCTCAGAAAATACAATTGGAGGGGACACCTCCCAATTTGTTTATTGAGGCCAGTATTACCTTGCTAGGAAAACCAGACAAAAAGACATAATAAGAAAAAGGAAAATATGATAGAAATATAAAAATGTGTAACAAAATATTAACAAATTAAATGCAGCAATACATAAAATAGATAATTCAGCATGACTAAGGGAGGGGGTTATACCAGGAATGCAAGGTTGGTTTAATATTCAAAGATAAAACAATGTAATCACTGTCATAATAGACTTAAAAGAAATAGCATATGAGTATCTCATTAAGTGCACAAAATATTTAAGAAAATTCCAGGGCCGGCTCTGTGGCCGAGTGGTTAAGTTTGCTCACTCCGCTGTGGCAGCCCGGGGTTCAGATCCTGGGTGCAGACATGTCACTGCTTGTCAGGCCACGTTGAGGTGGTGTCCCACACGCCACAACTAGAAGGACCTGCAACTAAGATATTCAGCTGTGCATGGCGTGGGGGGGGGGGGGGGGGGGGGGGGGGGGGTTTGGGGAGATAAAGCAGGAAAATGTATTCATCATAAAAATTCCTAGCAAAATGTGAATAGAAGGAAAGCTTTTGAAGATGATCAAGGACATCAACATAAAATATGCAGTTAACATCCTACTTTGTGAAATGCTGACTGCTTTGACCCCTAAGACGGAGAACAAGATAAGGGTGTCCACTCCCATCTTCTCTGCTTACAACAGCACTGGAGGGTCCAGATAGTGCAATAAAGCAATGAAAAGGAACCAAAAGCGTATGGATAAAAAAGGAAGAAGGAAAACTGCTTTATTTGAAGACAACATGACTGTCTACCAAGGAAAGCTCAAGGAATCTGCAAACCAACTATTAAGGTGAGTGTAACAAAGTCACAGGATACAAAAATCAATTTATTTCCAAATACCAGAAAAAAAATATTGACTTTAAATAAACAATACTATTTACAATAACATCAAAATGAAATTCTTAGATATAGATTTCACCATATTTGTGTAAGACTTGTACACTGAAACTACACAACATTCCTGAGAGGAATTAAAGAAGGCCTCATCGAACAGAGAAATAAACATGTTAATGGAGGAAAGCATCCAATATTGGATACCGAATCTCCCCAAAACTGAACCATAGATTCAACATAATTCAAATCATAATACCATTAGGAGATATGACTAGCTGATTTAGTTTTTTATGGAAATTAATTGAACCTAGAGTAGCTAGAAAAAACTGAGAAAGAACAAATTTGGAGGACTTCCGCTACCTTCTTTCAAGACTGACTAGAATGCGGCAATAATCAAGACAGTGTGTACTAATGAAAGGATAAGCAAATTGGTCAATGAAGCAAATAGACGGCACTGATATAGTTAATTGATTTTTTGAACTAGGCAGTAAAACACGTCAAAAATGAAAGAAAAGTCTTTCAATAAATAATGCTGAAACAACTGGATATTCATAGGAAAAAATGAAAGAATCTCAAATATTACCTTACATCATATATGAAAATTAAATAAAAATTTATTTAAACCTAAATCCAGGAGCTAGAGAAAACAGGAGAACATTTTTGTAACCTTGAGTTGGGCAGAGATTCTAACTTGGACACAAAAAGCTTGAACTGTGTAAGAAAATGTTCATAAATGGAACTGCAGTAAAACTAAAAACTTTTGCACTCCAGGAAGCAATTCTAAGTAAATGCAAATGCGAGTCAGACTAAGAGAAATGTTTGAAAAATATACATCTGATTATGAACTGTACCTGGAATGTATAAAAAACACTGTTAAAAAATAATTCTGACACTTGTTAAAACAGTAAGAAAGACTTTATTCAGGACTATTTCAATAGGTGTCAGGACTATTACAATTGGGGAGAGAAATTAAGCTCAACTCCAATAAAGCAAAAACAGCTGGAGACTTAGAGATGTTGAACAGACTAAGAGTCAGTGGAAGGAAAATTCCTTTGAGGAGGTATCAAGGGTGGGAGAGTTTTGCTAAACTGACTTTACAGGATTCTTGCTGAAGACAGGCCAAGGGTATAGATACCAAGGGTGCAGGATGAGGAATTTGCCTAGATATCAAGGATGTAGGATTCCTTCTAAACTGCCTTAGCAGGATTCTTGCCATAGCTGGCATAGGTAGGCTGAAGACAGAGGCCTAACCAAAAAGAGGGCCAGAGGAATCTCTCTAAAGATTGGTTAAGAAGAGTCTTTGTCAACACTTACAACTCAATATTAAAATGATAACCAGATTTTTTTCTTTAGCTTTCAGATGTACATTGTAATATATGTTGAATTCTGTGTAGATTACTCCATGTTCACCACCCAAAAACTAATCATAGTCCATCACCACACACAGGTGCCCTCCCGACTCCCCCCTTCCCCTATGGTAACCACCAATCCAATCTCCGTTGCTATGTGTTTGCTTGTTGTTGTTTTTACCTTCTACTTATGAGTGAGATCAAACGGTATTTGACTTTCTCCCTCTGACTTATTTCACTTGACATAATACCCTCAAGGTCCATCCAGGTTGTTACAAATTGCTGGATGTCATCATTTCTTCTGGCTGAGTAGTATTCCATTGTGTATATATACCACATCTTCTCTATCCATTCATCCCTTGATGGGCACCTAGGTGACTATTGTGTATAATGCTGCAATGAACATAAGGGTGCATGTATCTTTATGCATTTCTGTTTTCAAGTTCTTTAGATAAATATCCAGCAGTGGGGTAGCTGGATCATATGGTAGATCTATTCTTAATTTTCTGAGGAATCTCCATACTGCTTTCCATAGTGGCTGCACCAGTTTGAATTCCCACCTGCAGTGTATGAGGGTTCCCTTCTCTCCACATCCTCTCTGACACTTGTTTCCTGTCTTGTTGATTATAGCCATTCTGACCGGAGTGAGGTGATACGTCATTGTAGTTTTGATTTGCATTTCCCTGATAGCTAATAATATTGAGCATCTTTTTGTATGCCTGTTGGCCATCCATACATCTTTTTTGGAGAAATATCTGTTCATATCTTCTGCCCATTTTTTAATTGGGTTGTTGGTTTTGTGTTGTTGAGACATTATGTGTTCTTTGTATATTTTGGACATTAAC
Source organism: Equus quagga (assembly GCF_021613505.1). Taxonomy (NCBI): domain Eukaryota; kingdom Metazoa; phylum Chordata; class Mammalia; order Perissodactyla; family Equidae; genus Equus; species Equus quagga. The sequence continues at coordinate 775,739 of NC_060278.1, forward strand.
CCCTTATCTAATATATGGTTTGAAAATATCTTCTCCCAATTGTTAGGTTGTCCTCTCGTTTTGTTGATCATTTCCATTGCTATGCAGAAACTTTTTAGTTTGATGTAGTCACATTTGTTCATCTTTTCTTTTGTTTTCCTTGTCTGGTCACACATGCTACTGGAAAATATGTTGCTAAGACTGATGTCAAAGAGCGTACTGTCTGTGTTTTTGTCTAGAAGTTTCATGGTTTCGGGTCTTACATTCAAGTCTTTAATCCATTTTGAGTTGATTTTTGTGCATGGTGTAAGGGAATGGTCTACTTTCATTCTTTTGCATGTGGCTGTCCAGTTTTCCTAACACCATTTATTGACGAGACTCTCCTTTCTCCATCATATGCTCTTGGTTCCCTTGTTGAATGTTAGCTGTCCATAAACGTGTGGGTTTATTTCTGGGCTGTCAATTCTGTTCCATTGATCTGTGCGTCTTTTTTTGCACCAGTACCATGCTGTTTTGGTTACTATGGCTTTGTAGTATATTTTGAAGTCAGGGAGCTTGATACCTCCAGCTTTGTACTTTTTTCTCAGGAATCCTTTGGCTATTCGGGGTCTGTTTTTGTTCCATATAAATTTCAGGATTCTTGGTTCTATTTCTGTGAAAATGTTGTTGAAAATTTGATAGGGATTGCATTGAATCTATAGATTGCTTTCGGAAGTATGGACATTTTAACAATGTTAATTCTTCCAATCCAAGAGCACGGAATATCTTTCCATTTCTTTGTGTCTTCTTTGATTTCTTTCAACCATGTTTTATAGTTTTTGGTGTACAAATCTTTCACCTCTTTGATTGAGTTTATTCCTAGGTATTTTATTCTTTTTGTTGCAACTTTAAATGGGATTGTGTTCTTAATTTCCCTTTCTTCTACTTCGTTGTTAATGTACAGAAATGCAACTGATTTTTGTATGTGGATTTTGTATCCCACGACTTGACTGTATTCATTTATTATTCCTAAAAGTTTTTTAACAGATTCTTTAGAGTTTTCTATATATAAAATCATGTCATCTGCAAAGAGTGACAGTTTCACTTCTTTTCCAATATAGATCCCTTTTATTTCTTTTTCTTGCCTGATTGCTCTGCCTAGGACTTCCAATACTATGTTAAATAAGAGTGGTGACAGTGGGCATCCTTGTCTGGTTCCTGTTCTTAGAGGGATAGCTTTCAGTTTTTGTCCATTGAGAATGATTTTTGCTGTGTTTGTCATATATGGCCTTTATTATGTCAAGATATTTTCCTTTTATACACATTTTGTTTAGACCTTTTATCATAAGTGGATGCTGTATCTTGTCAAATGCTTTCTTTGCATCTATTGAGATGATCATGTGATTTTTATTATCCATTTTGTTAATGTGGTGTATCGCGTTGATAGATTTGCAGATGTTGAACCATCCCTGCATCCCTGGAATGAAACTCTCTTGATCATGATGTATGGTCTTTTTAATGTATTGCTGTATTCGATTTGCTAGTATTTTGTTGAGGATTTTTTCATGGATGTTCATCAGTGATATTGGCCTGTAATTTTCTTTTTTTGTGTGGTCCTTGTCTGGTTTTGGTATCAGGATAATTTTGGCTTCATAGAATGAGTTAGGAAGTGTCCTCTCCTCTTGAACTTTTTGGAAGAGTTTGAGAAGGATGGGTAATATGTCTTCCTTGAATGTTTGATTGAACTCACCAGGGAAGCCAACCAGTCCTGGATTTTATTTTTTGGGAGATTTTTGATTGCTGTTTCAATCTCCTTACTGGTGATCAGTCTATTCAAATTCTCTGCTTCTTCTTCATCCAGTTTTGGAAGGTTGTATGTTTCTAAGAATTTATCCATTTCTTCTAGATTATCCAATTTGTTGGCATATAGCTTTTCATAGTATTCTCTTATTATCTTTTGTGTGTCTGATGTGTCCATTGTAATTTCTCCTCTTTCGTTTCTGATTTTATTTATTTGAGCCTTCTCTCTTTTTTTCTTGGTGAGTCTAGCTAAGGGTTTGTCAATTGCTTTTATCTTTTCAAAGAATCAACTTTTGGTTTCATTATTTTTTCAATTCTTTTTTAGTCTCTATTTCATTTATTTCTGCTCCGATTTTTATTATTTCCTTCCTTATGCTGATTTTGGGCTTTGTTTGTTCTTCTTTGTCCAGTAGCTTTAGATGTGCTTTTACGTTGTTTATTTGGGATTTTTCTTCTTTGTTGAGGTAGGCCTGAATTGCTATAAACTTCCATCTTAGAAGTGCTTTTGCTGTATCCCATAGATTTTGACATGTCATATTTTCATTCTCATTTGTCTCCAGGAATTTTTTAATTTCTCCTGTCATTTCTTCATTGACCCAATCATGTTCAGTAGCATTTTGTTTAATCGCTACATTTTTGTGGCTTTTCTGGTTTTATTCCTTGAGTTGATTTCTAGTTTCATACCTTTGTCATCAGAAAAGATGCTTGGTATTATTTTGATCTTCTTAAATTTATTGAGACTTGTTTTGTGGCCTAATATGTGATCAATCCTGGAGAATGTTCCATGTGCATTTGAAAAGAATGTGTATTCTGCAGTTTTTGGATGGAATGTTCTATATATATATATATATATACACTAAGTCCATCTGGTCAAATGTGTCATTGAAGCATAGTGTTTCCTTATTAATTTTCTGCTTGGATGATCTATCCATTGGTGTAAGTGGAGTGTTAAAAAAGTCCCCTACTAGTATTGTGTTACTATTTCTCCTTTATGTCTGTTAATAATTACTTTATATATTTAGGTGCTCCTATGTTGGGTGCATAGATATTTGCAAGTATCATATTTTCTTGTTCGATTGGTCCCTTTGTCATTATGTAGTGCCAGTCTTTGTCTCTTGTTACAGCTTTTTGTTTTAAAGTCTATTTTGTCTGATATAAGTATTGCTACCCCCTCTTTCTTTTCTTTACCATTTGCCTGGAACATTTTTTCCATCCTTTCACTTTCAGTTTGTGAGTGTCTTTAGGTCTGAAGTGTGTCTCTTGTATGCAGCATATATATGGGTCTTGTTTTTTTATCCAATCAGCTACCTCTGCCTTTTTATTGGAGCATTTAGTCCATTGACATTTAAAGTAGCTATTGATAAATATGTATTTATTGCCATTTTGTTACTTTTTTCCTGGGTGTTTTAGTAGTTCTTCTCTGTTCCTTTCTTTTTCTCTTGCTCTCTTCGCTTGTGTTTTGATGGCTTTCTTTAGAAATATGTTTGATTTCTTTTGCCTTACTTATTTGCTTACTTATTCTTGGTTTCTGATTTTTGTTACCATGAGGATCTTATAAAATATTCTATGCATATAACAGTCTATATTGAGTTGACAGACTCTTTAGCTTGACCTCTTTCTAAAAGCTCATCTTTTCACTCCCCTCCTCACACATTTTATGTTTTTGATATCATATCTAATTTCTTGTTTTGTGTGTGTCTACCTATTATCCTCTTGTCATTGAAATAGGTAATTTTAGTACTTTTGTCTTTTAACCTTCATATTATCTTCACAGGTGCTACCTTTACTATAGTTTTGCCTTTACCAGTGATTTTATTGCCTGTTTTTTTTGGGGGGGGAGGGTTGGATAATTTTTTTATCCCTATTTGTAGTCTTCTCTTTCCCACTTAAGTCCCTTCAGCATTTCTTGTAGAACTGGTTTCTTGGTGATAAACTCCTTTAATTTTTGCTTCTCTGGGCAGCTCATCATCTCTCCTTCCATGCTGAATGACAACCCTGTTGGATAGAGTATTCTTGGCTGTAGATTTTTTTCTGTTTAGCACTTTAAATATGTCATGCCACTCTCTTCTCACCTGTAGGGTTTTGGATGAGAAGTTCACTGATAGCATTATGGGCTTCCTTTTGTATGTCACTTGTGGCCTTTCTCTTGCTGCTTTTAGGATTCTCTCTTTATCTTTAATTTTGGACATTTTAATTATAATGTGTCTTGGTGTGGGCCTCTTTGGGCTTATCTTGTTTGCAGCTCTCTGAGCTTCCTGTAGTTGCATGTCTGTTTCCTTCCTTAGGGTAGGAAAATTTTCAGCTATTATTTTTTTGAATAAATCTTCTGCCCCTTTGTCTCTCTCTTGTCTTTCTGGGACACCTATAATACAAATGTTAGTGTGTTTGATATTGTCCCAGAGTTCCCTTAGACTGTTCTTATTCTGTCTAATTTCTTTTTTCTGTTCAGCTTTGGTGATTTCCTGTAGTCTTTCATCTAGCTTGCTGATCTGTTCTTCTGCATCCTCTACTCTGCTATTGAGTCCCTTTAGTGAATTTTTCATTTCTAGTATTGTATTCTTCATTTCTGACTGATTCTTTTTTATATTTTCCAGTTCTTTGTTGATGAGCTTACTGTCTTCATCCAGTCTTCTCCCAATATCTGTGAGCATCCTCATGAGATTTTGTTTGAACTCTTTTTTCAGGTAGGTAGCTTATTTCTGTTTCATTTAGTCCTTTTTCTGGTGGTTTGTCCTGTTTCCTTGCTTGGAATGTATTCCTTTGTCTCCTCATTATGCTTTTTTTTCTCTGCTTGTATCTATGTATTAGGTGAGATGGCTATGTCTCCTGATATTGGAGAAGTGGCCTTATGTAAGAGATGTCTTTTGAGGCCCAGCAGTGTGCTTCCCTCTCGTCACTGGTCCAAATGATCCAAGAGTGACCCCTTTGTGGGCTATTTGTGTCTTTCTGCTGTGGCAGGCTTGCTCTTAATGCAGGCACCCAGCGAGTCTAGTTTTTCCTTCCCTGGCCAGCTGTTTATAAATCTGGTTTGGGGAGCCTCAGCACCTTTGGCTACAAGGTCTAATGGCACACTCCTGTTGCAGTTTTCCTGTTAATTGTGTAGGTACCCAGTGTAGCTGGTTCCTAGGCTCAGGGGCTTACAGTTGCTATAGGCCTCAGGCCTACAAGGCTGTTGTCAATTCTCTTAGGAATGCAGCTGAGTGGGGCTGGCCCTAGGCATGGGAGCACTCAATTGTTTCATGTTTTGGACAGTAGAGCTGATCCTTTTTATGGTTGTTTGTGAAGCACAGGTCTTCTGCCACTGATAAGCCTCACCCCCCCCCCCCACAGGGCCACACACACCATCAACACAGTCCTGGTCCATGCACACTTCCAACCCCCGTGGAGTGTACCCCAATCCCCCACTGCAGAGGCCCCTACCTTTCCACCAATGGCCCCCACAGTTCACCTGGTCCTCACACAGTCCCTACCCTACAGAGGTGGACACATTTGCCTGCCTGTAGAGGATCAAGGCACTGGATCAATGCAGGCTAACAATTAGCCTGAGTGCTGGCTGTTTGGTGGGACTGATCCCTACGGTGGGCTGCCTGCCCTGGCTGAACTGGATTAAATCTGTGTTCTAGTGGGTGTTGCAGACCCCTGGGGTAACAGGCCAGGGAAAGAATTTTAATGGCTTCTGTAGAGGTCTGTGTCCACCTGCCTGGACTAGGTCACAACAATGGCTGCCACCAATGCCTCAGTCTTTGGAGTGTCTCTCCTCTCACAGATGCACCCAGAGCCGGCCAGGTTAGTCTCTTTTCACCAAAGGACTGTTAGCCTTCTCTCTGGTGATTTTAGGTTGCTGAGACAGATGAGTTTGTGTGTGGGCCCTTTAAGACTTGGGTCTTTTTGGTTTCCATCCAATAGCTTTTCTGGGGGTATTCCCCGCTGCAGTTAATAGCAAGTGAAGGCAGATAGTAAGAACTTCGTCCCAGTTGGGCTGAGTCTGAAGGATGCTTGTAGCAGTATTGACCCCCTCTCAGGACCTCACTCCTCCCGGGAGGGCTGCGTACCTTAAGGTGGCTCCCGCCTGACCATCTGAGAAACTCCACTGCTCCTGAAGGTGGCTTTTTTTTCTCTCCAGAAGGAATTTCTGCCTCTTCCACCTTAGTCAGGACGGTCCCTTGTTGTGGGGGTTCTTTTTATCCAGTTTTCAGTTTTCTATCCAGGGTTATTTTTCCAAAAATAGTTGTAACCTGGTTGTGTTCATGGGAGGAGATGAGCTCAGAGTCTGCTTACACTGCCATCTTGACCAGATCTATCCAGATTTTTTTAAAAAAAGATTTGAGCAGAAACTTAACCAAAGATGGTATAAAATGACAAATAAGAACATAAAAAAATTCAACATTGTTATTCCTTAAGGAAATGCAAATTAAAATCACAATGACATCCTACTTCATATGTGCCAGAGTGATTTAAATTAAAGTGTTGGCATAGATGTGGAGCAGCTGAAACTCTCATACTTTGCTATTGGAAGTGCAAAATGGTAACCACTTTGCAAAATATTTTGGTACTTTCTCAAAAACTTAAACATGGACTTACCATATGACCCAGAAATCCCATACCTAGCTATTTACCAAGATGAAGGAAATATGCTCACACAATGAATTATGCACGAATGTTTAAAGTAACTGTTATTAGCCAAACCCAGAAACAACCAAAATGCTCATCAAGTTGTGAATGGGTGAATGTATTGTGGTGTATCCATACAATGGAATATTATGCAGCAATAAAAAGGAATGAACGTGTTTGACGTCAATTCTCCATGGGGTTTCCACGCTCTTTGTGACAACTTTTTCCCAGACTGCCATTTAAAAGATGTTTGTATGAATAACAGCCTGGGAGGACAGAGATAGTGTCTATATTGTGGCACTCTGTTTCCTGACTAGCATAATGAACAGAATATCTTCCTCTGGGGATAAAGCTAGGGAAGTTTTCAAGCAGATTTGCTGGCAGATTCACAAGCTCAGAGTTCCTCCGCTGTGACACAGACCCAGTACACTTGGGGACTTGGGAGGAAATGAGCACATGATGAAGCTCAGGCTCTCTGCTGTGTCATGAGAATTAAAGGCCTTCATCTCTGACCCAGCAGTCTAGTGTCTTCTGTCAGATGTGTAACAGGCTCACTTGTTAGCATGCAAGCAGTGTAAAATTTCAAACCCTTCACAGTTCTTTACAGAACTACTGATAAATGCAACAGCATGGATGAATCTCAAAAGCATTATGCTAAGCGATAGAAGCCACATAAATGACTACACACTGGAGATTCTAGAAAAGAGGAAACTGCAGTGATGGAGAGCACATCAGTGGTTACCTAGGGCGAAGGTTAAGCAGAGGTATTGGCTACCAAAGGGCAGGAGGGGATTTTGGGGGTGATGGAAATATTACATACCTTTATTGTTGTGGTGGTGTAGCTGTATGTTTCATCAAAACTCATTAAACTCTACATTTAAAATGGTGAATTTCATTATGTTTAGTTTATACTTTAATAAATTTGATAAAAATATTAACAAAAATAAAGCTAGATGTACCTATATTTTCAACATTTGAATTAACTTTTAACATATTGTAATATTGCTTAATTTTCTGGTGATCAATTGCTAATTAATCCCTCAAACTCAACAAAACTGTAACATAATTTAAATAGGGTAAAACATCTTAGCTTTATGTGTATATTTTGGAGCATCCATTTTGTAGACATCTGTCTTCCATAAATCCTTTCTCTTTAGACCATCTTTTACTCTGGGAATTTAATTCCAGGCCCATTTTAGGCCAGCAAGAATTACAGCCACAGTCTTTTTGGGTTTCCTTGTCTACCTTCACAATGCTTTTTCTTTTCTGAAAATTGAGTTGTGCAATGCAGAGTAAGGCATATAAACAGGACCTTTGGATCTCCAGGTCACTGTGATCACTTCTACTGTTTCCCGTCGAAGCCCGTGGCGCCCAGCAAAGTCCACACCACTGCTGCTCTTGTGCGAACCTGGCCGCTGGACCTTCTGCTGAGGCTGCGAGTTCAGGCGTCTTGGAGACACCCTTCCTGGATGCTTCCCGCATCATCCCCCTGAGCACTGGGACAGAAAGCAGTGTAGCCAGGAAACAGTCTCCAATCCTTGAGGAGTCTGCAGACATCCACCCTCGCCCTAGCCTTGGGAGACGTCAACTTCTTCCTCCTGCTCTCACCACCCACCCCTGAAAACACTCCCTCTTTCCCGTTCCCAGACGCTTTCCTCTTCTATGCTTTCATAGAAACATAAGTGATTGTCTCCAATAAACACTTTTTATGCCCTACGAATGTACAAGAGGAAAAGGAATAAAAAAGTTTTTGGAATGGAAAAGTCACAATATAGGGGGAAAAAAGCACAAATAGCATTTTCTGTTATTTCTACAGAAATGAAAAGAAAGTAAACACAAACAAGTCAATGTGTTTTTCTTCCACATTCTCATAGTTTCTTTTATAGTCTTCAATTAAATAACTTATTAGATCTGTATTCTTGGTCCTGGGTCCCAATACATTTCTCTGAAATCTTCTCAACACAGAATTCCTAAATTAAGTATTCTTAGGGGGAAAATCTTTTTTTTCTTCCCACATGAAGTGTATATTTTAGTTGAATAAAGTATTTTGATTTTGTAACATTGCAAAGCCAAATATGTGGAGATTAGTAGGTTCTTGAAAAATTAAATGTATTTTAAGATGTATTTGGTTAACAGAATAACTCAGGTTTCCCTCCCAACCTTGGCATCTGCCTCATTCTTCACAAACCACTGTTTTTAAATTATATGCTGTCCATAATGGACACAGATATAGTGGACAGTCGGTCACAGCAGACAAAAACAGATTTGCCCAAACAACTTATTACATTCAAGACATTCTTCTCTGTTTATGACAAACAGAAACTTTGGCTGTGTTTGACTAGTTCTGAGATTTTCCACATATTGATACTGGTTTTAAAAGAAATAGGAATATTTCTTAAGGATAGCTACAGCAATAGTAATGCAATATAATTTGATTTTACATAGTACACTTAGGAACTAAATTATAGTAACTCTACTTTAATTTGTGGGATACCAGAAAGTTATGTGCAACTTTCCAGATTAAACCAATAGACCAAATCCTGCCACAAGATCTTGGCTCTCTCAGTGGAGCAAAAACTCTCCAGCACATGACTCCTCTATGGGGAGTACTTACAATGAGACGTGTCCAAATCCAGCAGTGGAGTACAATCAGAAGAAAATCTACGCTAGGACAGTGGTCTGCAACCCTGCCTTTAAATTTTTATGGTCCATATAGAAAAAAATGGCTGTATGGTATCCCAAAAATGTGGATGAGTGGAGCATTGGGAAGGCTGAGTGCTGGAGCTGGTCCACCCACCAGCTAGCTGTCAACTTTGTGCAAATCTTTGCATTTTTCTTGACCTCATTTTTCTTATCTGTAGAAGTAGAGGGTTAGACTAGATAATGCCTAAGCTGCCTCTTAGTGCTAAAACTCCAAGGTGAAAAATGATTACATAAGCTAACCATTATTCTTAGCATTTTACATATGTGAATGCAGTTCTCAGAACCATCCTATGAAGCAGGAATTATTAGTACCATTTTGCAGATAAATAGAAGTGTTACAATAAAGCTTCCAGTTCAGGGGTAAAACTGTCAAACATGTGAATGTTTTATTCGTATTACCTTGGGATCTTCCCGTTCATCCTCCTGCCCACCCTTACCCCAGTGTCATCCCACTTTCTCACTCCTCAGCACAGACCCAGCACTTATCCCTTGGATCACTAAAACTTAGATGGATGTGCACTTGGACTAAGTGACTGAAATTCAGAAGAGAGATGGAGGTCGCAGGTAGAAATTTCATCAGCTTCCAGGAGGATTTCAAACCCTGGCTGTGGATAAACTCTACCACAAGGACCATGTGCATAAGAAAACAGGAGACCCAGGAAAGGAAAGGCTGACACTAAGCCAGTGGACAAGAAGAGAGCGTGGAGGTAGCAGTGTTCATCACCTCGTATCTGTTTTCCCCCTTCTCCCAGGAAGAGGACTGTATTTCCCCACCCATGGGAGTCAGGCTCACTCATGTGACTGGCTTTGGCCAATGAAATGTGATAGAAATGAAGTGGTAGAAGCTTTAGTGGCCGGTTTTTTCTTTGCTGGGATCACTTTTCCCTTTGCCACTGTGACCTGCATGCTTCAGAGAGGCCATCCTCTCTGCCTGGCTCCCAGAGGAGAATGAGACAACACGATGACTATGCAGCCTTTGTTCTCCTCAGCAATGAGATATGAATGCACTGGGGAGAATGAGAAGGATGGTCTAGAAAGGTAAATGCTGAACAAATGGAGAATTGTGCCACCAAAGTCCACATTAGACAGCATGGGGAGAAAAGTCAAGAGTGTTAAATGCTGAAAGAGACGGAGTTAGAGAAGACAATCATGCACTCTTTTGATCTTATTGAGAGCACTTTCAACAGACAAGTAGGGGCTAAATCAGACTGCAGTGGTTGGTGTCAGCACAAATGCAAGGAGGTGAGAACAGTAATGCAGAGAACTGTCCTAAAAAACTAACAAAATAAGAGAGATATGTTTCCCTACGGAGGCAGGGAGAGTTGGGTAGCACTGGAGCAACTGGCACATGTGGGAAGTGCAGGCATCCCAAATTTACCAGGCAAGTGTCCCAAGGAGATGGGGCTTTATTATAACACAGAGTTTGATATGCAGACATTGAAAATGATGGGACTGGGGCCCTCTCGGTCGTGTATAGGTTAATTTTGCGTGCTCCGCTTTGGCGCCCAGGGTTCACTGGTTCCAATCTCGGGTGTGGACCTATGCACCGCTCATCAAGCTATGCTGTGGCAGCATCCCACGTATAAAATAGAGGAGGATGGGCATGGATGTTACCTCAGGGCCAGTCTTCCTCAGCAAAAAGAGGAGGATTAGTGGTGGATGCTGGCTCAGGGCTAATCTTTCTCAAAAACAAGGTGAGGCTACTTGTGTCCATGTGTAGTGTACAGTCAACCATTTAAGTACTCACATCTCTTCCAGTGAGTTATGAAAATGTAAAAATACCCCACAATACCTGGGTCACATCCTCATAATTTTTAATAGTCTTACCTATGGATACACTTGTGCAGAGATACATGAGGCTTAAAGGTAATAAATATGTTACAATGTCTCAATACTTGCTTTTCTTTCATTACTAAATCAAAATTGGGTCCACCAGGATCTTAAATAAGTTATAGGCCAGTACCTAATACCCAGGCTGGAGTTTGAATCCATACTCCACTACTTTGTATCCGTGTGCCACTGTTGAAGCTACTTAACCTCTTTTTACTTCTGTTTATCACTCAGCCTCAAGCAACACACACACACACACGTATATATTTGTATAATTCCATTTTTTTATTTTAAAATTTATTAACATATGCTCAAAATTTTCCAGGATTAAATCTACATTTCTTTAAAATCATTTGTTTATTGGTAGACAATGGAGAATAGACAAGGGTGCATGTCATTCAGGACAAAGGCGGTACTCAGTGCTGGAGGCTCCTGACCTCAGTCACACTCCCAGTGCCCAGGAAACATGTGGAGGGAATTAAGTGGGTCAGCTTTAAAATTCTTGAATACAAAGCCCAGATGGAGGGCTGGCCCGGTAGCGCAGTGGTTAAGCTCACACATTCCACTTCAACAGCCTGGGGTTTGCCGGTTTGGATCTCGGGTGTGGACCTATGCACCACTTGTCAGGCCATGCTATGGTAGGCGTCCCACATATAAAACAGAGGAAGATGGGCATGGATGTTAGCTGAGGGCTAATCTTCCTCAAAAAAAAAAAAAAAGAAAGCCTAGATGGAATATGATGAAAAATTATTCCTCTTATAATAATTATGCCAGCATTTGTAAGCATTATAGATTTAATCCCCCAAGTAACAATTCCTAAATTTCATGACATACTTTTCCCTTTTTCTGAAAAATACTATATGACTAATTTAAAATATTTGTGAATTTAAGTTAACTTTGTTTTGGGATGAGTATCTCAATTCTTGAAATATGAGGTGAGCAATAGCTTCTTAAATTTGCCAAATGTGTATGGCACGAGTGAGAGAACTACCTGGGTTTATCTTAACTGTTGAGAATAGAAACTGACTCTTAAATTATTTTGTTGCTTTGTCCCAAAGATTATTATTAGATCTGAACTTTAATAATAGATGCCAACATGATAAGAATATTTTTGACACTTCATAAATTATAGAACCATCGCAATAATTCTAAAGAGAAGGTACCTTAGAAATCGTTCAAGCCCTGGCATAAGAATGAGTGATTTACCCAGAGTCATACTTAGAAAAGAATCAATTATTGGCACCAAACATGAAATAACTGACTAGAAATAGTTTTTTGGTTAATTATCTCATAAGTGAAGCTATACTTGTAGTTTCCAATTGCGGTTTCTTCAGTTCTAGTCTTGCCTCAGATAGAAAGACCCCTCAAGTTTAAGAGTTGGTTCAGATTCAAATTCAGGCTGTGACTTCTTTGTTCTGTGACTTTCCCTCCTTTCTTCAGACAAAAGTCTCTCTTGGATGCTGTGGGATGCTGGGCATCTGCTGCATTGAGAAGGATACTGTTATTTCACCCAATAATCATGAGATTATGGTCGATGGATGATCACTTTAAGGAAATAAGCAGAGCATGAATTCTGAAACAATAACAAGACACACAGGTACCTAACCTCGCCCACTAGTGCACAAAGCACAGAAGAGGTGAACAGAGGTGTAGGGGTTGGGGCGACTACTATAAGCAAGTACCAGCCTGCACAGAATGTCAGAAAGATCATCAGACACTGGCAGGAGATGTGTGTGTCTTTACGCATTTTCCTGTTTACAGTTTCTGCAAGCAAAACTTTGATTAATAAAAACATATCCAACATATTCTTTCTCCTATAAATCCTTACAAAGAGTGAAATTCGAATTACAAAGAACTATTTTTTAATTGTCATTATTATTGCTTAAACATTATATGGGTTGTCAGTATAGAAATGGAAGGTGACAAATGGCATTTGGTCTATGAGTCCATCCACTGGAAAGAAAAATAGTCAGATAGAAGGCATTGAAGGTGTGTGTATCTTTTGTTACTTACAGTATATTTCACTCCAAACGGAATGGAGTGGTAAGGCTCACACACTGCTTGAGTGTCCCTCACAGAACGCCAATTAGCATCAGTGCCCAGTGGCAGCCCAGCTCCAGCGCAGTCTGTAGGCACTCACCCATTACACACAGCAGGAAGTTGTATTGCTCTAAAACCACAAGCCACTGCTTTGATGGTTCAGGAGACCTTGGCCTTTTAAACGTATAAACAACCTTTCTTTTCTCATCTGGGCCATTAGAGGGAAATGCTGTGAAAGCCTGTATTCTGAAATAACCAGGTTTGCTCCGAGTCATGACAGTTTTCAATCTTGCTGCCAGTAACAGAAGAATAGCGTTAAACTAAAAATAACATGGGTGAGGAATGTGCCTTGGGCACCCACTGGGGCCTAAAGGGTTTCAGAATAATTTGAAACCAAGCAAAGGTGGATTTTCTCTCTGCTTTGGCCCTTTTGTGGGTGTTGTAATCATGGGGAAAATTCATCTGTCTAATGAGCTCTCGGCACAGAAAGAAAAGAAACTGTGTTTGAGACTAAAACACTCATCAGGCAAGCCGACGGCTTTTCTTCCTAAGTTATAATCAGCGTTTCTCTATTGATTCTGCGCCATTCCTCCGTAAGAGTCCTTTCCCGTCTGCAGAGGATTCATTTGCAATCAGGCGCTATAATTAAAATAAATTAATTAATAAATTTATGCCAGATCAGATTTGAATGCTTTGCAAAGTGCTGATAAAATTAAAGACAGCTTACAAGAATCGTATTCTGGATACCCTGTGACACAGGCAGATTTCTTGTAGTGAATGAAGTTGTCATTTTCACTTGTTTTATTGCTTTCTGGGGCAGTTCATTGAACTGATAGATGATAATTTAAATATTCAAATAAGCCTTTGAATGTTCTGGAAACCTCTGAAACTTAAGATGTTGAAACTGTCTTTCCAAAATTGAGGCTATTTCTGAACTCTCATGTCACTTCCAAGAGTTCCACCTTCCCACATGCACATCAAGCAGAGCCTCTGCTTTGTGCATGCTAAAAATGAAAACACAGAAAAAGAATGCTACCCTATGTCCTTCTGAAAACAGAAGGAAGCATAACCCAAAACATGACTTTTAGGCTCTGGAGGAGGAAAGACACGGAACAGGAGTCTGCAAAAGAACATCTGCTCTTTCAGGCTAAATATGAGACTTCAGTGTCACAATTCAAAGCAAACTCTTTCCTAGGCAGGAGAGTGGGAGTGGCTCCAGGATATTAGGGCGATGGACTTGAGGCGCATGAGCCATTGTGGATGAACCTACAGCAAGAGCACTCCCTCTGTCCGAGTCCGAAGATTGATTAGGTAGAAAGATAGATATTTCAAAGCTTTGTTGGTGTCAGTCATTTCGGTACTGCTTATTTCATTTACTAGTTTCCATTCATTTCTCTCCAAGAGAGATATGTCAAAAAATCCAGGACTTCAGAGGGACTAATGCATATAACTTGTTTTATGACACTAAATATACAATTTCAGATGGTTAGGATTTTTGAGAATATGTTTAAATAGACTTATCTACCATGACTCATCAATCTATGATACAGAAAAGTGTTTACCCAAAGATTTAGAAAATAAAATGGCATAATTAACCAAGGGCCAAACATAGCACCTTATTTTTCTTAAACCATAGTTGAAAATCTTCATAAATACTAACAGCATAACGAGCATATGTGTTAGTATGTAGAGTTTAAAGGCAGCAAAGAGTGGGCGCCAGATAAATATGTGTTAAGTAACTAAATCTTCCTCATGATCAACATTTGTGAAATGCCTCCGCCTATTGACTTAAATTTGCATTATTTTCATATGCAACAGAAGATTTTGTATCAAATTCTCAGTTTTTCCTGTGTCCTTCTTTATTCATATAACAATCCTTATAAGTGGGAAGGACAAGATTTACTATCCTATATTGGACCAGAATTGATCACGTGGAGTCAGGCAAGTAGCAGTTTATGTCGATGGCATATTGAGAGGACATTTAACATTAATATGGTTTGTTATTTCTATTTTCTTCTTAAATTTGATCAAAGAAAACACAGGCCAGTTAATGGACAATCTTCACTCCTTCCTCTGATTGAGAATTTACTGTTCATCTCTCTCTTTCTCTCTCTCTCTAATTTTCTATAACAGTAAGGCTCAAACGGTTTGGCATCAGGTTCCCTTACTACCCTTAAGGATTCTTGTGAACCACAATAAGCTTGAGTTTATGGAGTTATATTAAGATATATTTACAATGTTAGAAATTAAAACTGAGAAATTTTAAAATTATATTAATGCATTTAAGAATAAAAATGGTAAATATATTACATGTTAACATAACCTGTTATGAAAAATGACTGTATTTTTCAAGACAAAAAGAATTAGTGAAAAGAATGACATTGTTTTATAGTTTTGCAAATCTCTTAATGCCTGGTTTAGCAGAAGACATCAAAGTTTTCATATCTGCTTCCGTATTCCATCTGTTATAGTATGTTGTTTTGTTTAAAGCATATGAAGAATCCAGCTTCACACATATAGGGAGGATCATTTTAATGATCTACTAATAAATTTTTATGGAAATTCTTCTTATATATTGCATCAACACTTGACAAGTGGTAGTTTCTTAAATGTTCATTGCAACCTAGATTTGAAGCCTTTTCAATCAGCTTCCGCCCTCTCTTACACTAAAATCCAATGGTCTGTCTTACGCTTTAAAGGAATCTTTTAACTCATACATGATTTTGAAACATCATGCACTGGTAATTTGGAAAACATTGGTTGCTTAGTTATCCAGATCTTCCAAATGTTGACATAGTTCACTATCTAATATTTAAAAATTACAGTTGTTAATATTGACACTGATCTCATCAGAATAGCTCTTAAGTGTTGAGAAGCTGTCAAGTTCACAGTGGCAGATACAAATTTCCCAAAATTCTAATTTTCACTGGGAAGCTCTAATTTTGTCATTGGCCACAAATACTGTCAGCTGTTTTCTTGAAGTAACAGGCTCACTTCTTTTTTTTATCCAAAAATGTCAGCCAAATATACAAATTAAATGTGAAGTCATAGGTGCATTAATGAATTTGATAGGGGAGTTCCTTTCACAATGTATATGCACACCAAATCATCATGCTATACACTTTAAATACCTCACAATTTTATTTGGCAATTATACCTCAATAAAGCTGAAAAAAACTCCAGCTCAAAAAAAAAAATAGTCACTCATTCTTTCAAGTAAATAGTGTTCCGTGAAAAAAAAGATGGCTAGTTCAGCTCACAGTTCAGACAGCCAGTCCAGTGCTTTTCCTGGAGAAGCCACCATTCTGCCATGTGCTTTATGAGTAATTTCCGTTTGGTCACATGGAATATTACAAAGATGTGCACTCAAGGGTTGAGATTTAGAAACATTTTTTTTTTCACTGTTTCATCGAGGGCATTCTTAAATGAAACTGGCTCTTTACATCCCTGTGAGTGTGTGGTGGTGACAAACACAATGATCATGTAGAGTAGTTTGGTGCTCCTGCCCTGAATTTGTGCTCAAGTGCCAGCAGGTTCCTAGCCCCCTTCCCCTGCCTTGCTTCTGCATCATTATTACTAGTGTCAACACAGTGAAAAAGACAAAGATTTTATACTATTATGAGGATAGTTTTGACCCCATGGAACCACTGAAACTGCTCCACAGACCACACTTTGAGAACCACTGGTCTACAACAATAAAAAGGTCTTTATGAAAGCAACATAACATAGTTGAAAGAATTTGGAATCATACTGATCTGAATTTGAGTCCCAGCAGCCTTTCTAACTGGTTAGCTTATTTGCGAAATTTTTCTTAAGTGTTCTGGGACTTGGTTATTTAATCCATCAAGCGAATCACAAATGTAGCTTGCAGAAGGGCTTGGCAAACTACCGCCCACAGGCCAAACCCCCTCTACCACTCTTTTTTTTAGGTACTGGCTTCATCTGGATTCATGTGAGCTCTCGTGACTCCCAGAACAATTTATTTACAAACATATACAAGCATATTTCAATGCTAGACAATTGAAAGAGAAATAAAGAAAAAAATTAGACTTTCTGATCTCTATAGAGTTGCGCCATACAATAGGACAGCCACTTGTGCTATTGAACCCTTGAAATTTGGTCAGTCCAAGCTGAGATGCACTTCACCAGAGCACCTTTTATTTGCACACAGTCTGTGTTGCTGTCTGCCACCATTTCACTTCAGCTGAAGCATTCCCTTGAGTGTTTCCTGCAGAACAGGTCTAGTGGCAATAAACTCTCTCAGCTTTTGTTTATCTTGGAAAGTCTCCACTTCTCTTTCATTTTTTTAAGGTAGTTTTGCTGGATACAGTGTTCTTAGTTGACAGTTTTATTTTTCTTTCAGCACTTTGAATATATCATTCCACTCCCTTCTGGCCTGCAAGGTTTCTGCCAAGAAATCCACTGATAGTCTTATGAGAACTCACTTGTATGTGATAAGCCACTTTTCTCCTTCTGCTTTCAAGATTCTTTGTCTTTGCCTTTAGACAGTTCGGTTATAATGTGTCTCAATGTGATCCTCTTTGGATTTGTCCTTGTTGGAATTATTTGAGTTTCTTGAATCTATATGGCCATTTCTTTCCTCAGATTTGGGGAAGTTGGGGGCCACTATTTCTTCAGATAAACTCTATGCCCTTCTCCCTTTCCCTTCTTCTGGAATTCCCATAATGTGTATATTGATCAGCTTCATGGTATCCCATAGGTCCCTTAGATCATGTTTCCTTTCTTCATTATTTTTTCTTTTTTGCTCCACTGACTCAATGATTTCAAATGATCTATAGTCAAGTTCACTGATTCTTCCGCCTCTCAAGTCTGCCATTGAACCCCTCCAACAAATTTTTCAATTCAGTTATTTTATTTTTTATTCCAGAATTTCTGTTTAGTTCTTTTATATAGTTTCTGTTGATATTTTAATTTTATTGTTTCCTGATGATTTTTAGTTGCCTATCTGTGTTCTGTTTTAGCTCATTGAACATCTTTATGAACATCTTTATTTTAAATTCTTTGTCAGAGAGTTCATGGATCTGTTTCTTTAAAGTCAGTTTGTGAAGTTTTGTTTTATTCCTTTGACTAGGCCATGCTAATTTGTTTCTTTCTATGTCTTGTGATCTTTTGCTAGGGTTTGGAGATTTTAAAAAAACTGTTTGCATACTGGTTTTGACCAGGGGAAGAAATTCACCAGTTAGCCCAGCTGGAGGGTCTGGGACCTCTGAAGCCTTTTCTCACATCTTTCTTTCCCTGGCCTCTGCCTGAGGAGCTGCAACTCTAATGTGCTGCTTACTTGCCTCTATTTCCAAACTCTTGCACTGGTACTTTCAGTGCTCTGAGTCAAGTGAGACAGAAATCAATCCCTCAGGCAGCCCCCAGACTAGCCATATGTTGGATATATGGTCCATTCTTTTATTTCCATTCCAAGTAAGGAGCCCCCTGTGAAGTGTTTCCTCTGAGTTTCTCTGTATTAGGCTGCATAGGGTAAAGGACACAGACATATCTGACAAATGTTGCATATTTTCCTACCCCTTCCACTGGAATCCCTTCAATTTTTTCTTTTCTTAAAGATTGGCAACTGAGCTAACAACTGCTGCCAGTCTTCTTTGTTTTTTCTTCTTTTTCTCCCCCAATCCCCCCCAGTACATAGTTGTATATTTTAGTTGTGGGTCCTTCTAGTTGTACTATGTGGGACGCCGCCTCAGCATGGCCTGACCAGCGGTGCCATGTCTCCGCCCAGGATCTGAACTGAGGAAACCCTGAGCGGCAGAAGCAGAGCACGCGAACTTAACAACTCGGTCATGGGGTTGGCCCCCCTTCTTGATTTTATAATGACCTGGATGCTACAATTGGTCTTTAGAGCTCTCACAGAGGTATTCTTGTTCATATATTAGCATTCGCTAAGGGTGTATAGCTTCCTATTTTTCTGTCTTGCTGATGTCATCCACTCTACTACTTATTTTTGTAAATAAAGTTCTATTGTAATGCAGTCAATTCATTTTTGTATTATCTCTGGCTGTTTTTACACTACAACTGCAGAGCTTGGAATTGTACTACAACTGTCTGTTCCACAAAGCCTAAATATCTAACCCTTCATATAAGAAGTGTGCAATGCTTAAAAGATAAGGTAGACTTTCTATCTTTCTCAAAGTAAAAGCCAAAGTCTGTACCATATATCACAAACCCCATAAAGTCTGTTTTACATTAGATTTCTGACCATATCCATTATTGTCCTCCAGCTGATTCTTTCCACCCTTGAGCACACAGGTATTCTTGTTGGTCTTCAAATATTTCAGGCGCATTTCTACATCAAGCCCTTGGCACATGCTGTCCCACAGCTTGGAATGCCCTACCAACAAATATCCCTGTGGCTAGCTCTAATGGTTTTAGATTGCCACTCAAAATTCATTTTCTCAATGACTAGCCATCAAATCTAAAATTTCAACTCATACGCTTAACATTTCTTGTCATCCCTGTGCTTTATTTTCCCCCTTAACATAATTTATTCATTATCTCCCCATTCCCTCTTTTTTAAACTTTCTATCTCCCCCTATAGGATGTAATCAGGATGTTTATATATTTTATTTTCTACACTATCCTAAAACAGTTTTTAGTAAAATGTAGGTGCTACAAAAAATATTGAATTAGTAAATGAATGAATGTGAGAGTGTTCATGTTATTACAGGGACTGGAAAAAATAGGTTAATTATTACTGTATCCTTGCATTCAATATACCTCATCTGTAAAGAGGTTCTAACATACACTGAAGCAGTTAACAGCCTAGGAAAAACACAAACTCAATTTTGAGTTCTAGGTGGTTTTGAACTAAAAGTATCTATTTATCCTATTCACAGTTTCACAAAAGTTACAAATCATGTCATCACAGCCCTATACAAATAGAGGGAATTTATTTGGGTTTCTCTTTTCATTCATCCAAAAAAGAAGGTTTAACATAAAAGGGTGAAACAAAATCTATGCAAGAACTGTGACTTAATTCTAGTGTATGTTTTGGATATTACTTCTATTTTGTATTCTACATGTCCTAATGCCATCTTTGGCATCTGAAATGGTCAGATTTGTTAGGCTTTCTGAGGGAGTTTCAACAAAGCGATGTGCATTCAATCCTTTTTTCTCAAAATATCACAGTGTTCACAGCTGAGCTCCAACTATACATCCTGCAATCCATTTACCTCAGACCTCAGAGGGCCAACTGTGTTGTGTGTGGCTTCTCTTACAACCCAGCCATTAAACTTCAATAGGTTTTTTCTTTCTTTTTTAATTATATGTCACAGGTTTAATTTCTTTTTAATTTTTTATGCACGTTGGATTCTGTAGGAACACACCCACTTCTGACATGTATCTATCCTCTCTTTTTATGAAGAGAACATATTTTTATAAAGAATAAGAAGTATTCAAAATTGCACTTGGCATTTGGAACACAGCAAAAGGTAACTGTCATCCTGTTTTATTGTACAACAATCATGTAAACTCCAGCTGTCAAGGCGTCTGATCAGTTCTTCAATAGGAAAAAGGGGCCCTGCTAAATCCTGCCACATGCTGATGTACACCCGCCTAATAACTGCGATTTTCTCTCTTTATGAATTTCATTTACAATTATTCTGGGACTTTCAAGGAGTATCTTGAAAGAAAGATGTGACTGGAATTGCTAAGTAATATTATTTTTCTGTTGGGGGTGTGGGGAAAACACAATCTGTTTTAATTTACACGGAAGCAAAGTGATGCAACCTATCTGCTGTTCTTGGGGTGGTTTTCCAACTTAGTCCACAAAGGTCTTCTCCTTCTTTGAATTCTCAGAATAAAGATCTGTTAGAGACTGACCTTAAGACAGCAACAGAGTGTAGTGGCAAGACAGAATCTTTGGGAATTATTATTAAAGAAATCCTCATTAAGTAAAAAGCAGAAATACGGAGCTCAGGTACCTTGCTCAAGATCCCCCAGAATTTGCTATGTTTTGTTCAAGATCGATCACTAGGACCTGTATCTTGAGAATTAAAATTCAAGTCCAGTTCCTTAGATTACACACACACACATTACAAAAATTATCTGTCATAGGAATGAGAGGTGAACTAAAAATAAAGTATTGTTGCTTTTTACACTGCTATCGATCTTCCTGTTATTACTGTGGTTGTCATTATTAAGGGATAAGTGGTCTGGAAAAGAAGAAAGAATCCTCATATCCCCAAAGATTAAGAGCATCTTGTGAGCAAATACCCAGTCTTACTCAGTTTTGTGTAATAAGATACCGCCATATCTGACACAAAGTAGATGGTGAGTAAATGTGAATGGATGATCGATCTTTAGCCATTAAAAACTTTTAACTTAGAAGAAATGGCCATTTAGTTGACATAATTGGAATTCAATAGAGATGTTTTACTTTTTTTTCTTCCTCATAGATTTGTATTCAGAGAACCAAGTAATACACTAATAGTTTGCAAGATTTTATTAATTTATCACCAAAGAAAATCATGACATTTTCTACGGATTTTGTAGTTTCTAACCTTTAGCACCCAGTGAATCGGCTGCCTTGCCTCAGATTATGAGTGGTTTTATAATCAATGTAGTTATGTGATTATTTTACTGATATCCATTAAACTACACTCAGCAAGAGAGTGAAGCAATCTTTTCAGTTTTAATTTTTCTCCTTAAAGGAAATATGGTGATATTTGTGTACGGACCAAAGCAAAAACAAAATAATACACATCAGTCCAAGAGAGGTCACATTAGGTAGTGATAAATAAGCAAAGAGAAGATACTGAATATATTATTTGGACCCCTCCTTTCAAAGAATTCTTCAGAGTGACTACACATTGGAAATCAGCATGACTCAGTTTCATTTGGCTAAAAGAGTTTTAGATTATGAAATCTGACTAAGGTAGTGAGGCTGACTCCACAGAAATCTATTTTGTTGTTTCTCGTTTAGACACATAGGTTTGGATGTAATATTCTTATTCCCAGATATGCTATGCTGGTTTCTAAATTACTTATGAAATTGTTGTTTTCAATTCTTATAACTTCTGCTGTCCACATAATCTAAACATAAAAAGTTGTCTACATAACTAATTGCTGACAGTAAGGACCTCAAATTTTGACATGGATTTTCATACTTTAAATTGTATTTTATCACCAGCCATCTGAAATGTAAGATTCTCAAATAATGCTCTCTGAGATCCCCCAGGGATATAGGAACGACGAAAACACCACGTGGGCTAGTTACTCTTTCGGGAACAGAAGAGCAAGTCAATCTTTAGGGAAAGACCGTTTAATTTAAAGAAAACTGGAAGGTATCTATTAAACTTCTAAGAATCCATAAGTTTGCTAAAGATACGGTTTTCACATCTCTTCTTTGGAAAGAATAAACTGAAAACAAGTGGCCATCTTAAGTAAGTTATATTTAAGCTCAGATAGAAGGATTTTTGTACCAAATGCCTGGCATATTATGGTTGAGTCCATCTCTGTCAACATGAAATCCTCATAATAAGCTTTCCTCAGATTTATTTCGAGTATGTTTTCTGTGAAAACTATGAACAATAAATGAATGGAGAAGTTATATAGGAACCAGAGCAGCAGCGGCAACAACAACAGCAGCAAAACATTGAGATGCTTCCTCCTGATGGAAAATGGAACGTCCAGAGGTGGGAGAAAGGCACAGAAAATCTACCCAAAGATCTTTCTTCCACAGCTCAGTCTAGAAATAGGTTTGGGGTGTTTTCATACCTGTGACAATGGGGAAGGAAAGAGTGAACAAAAGGCAGCTGAGAAAGTGGGATTTGCGAAAATAAGATTAATAACCAACATTGGTGTGATGAGGAAAGAGCACTATAAAAATGGGGAAATGTTACATAGGTACATCCTACATTCTGCATTTGCCTGGGCATTTTAAAATTTATTTTGTATTCAGTTTAAATTAAGTAACTGTTACACAAATTTTGAGACTGGTCTTGAGCCAGCACTTTTTCTAACCTGCTGCTGGCTAACACATGTGTAAAATACAAGTAAAAATTATTTCTAGTGCAAATTGAATCTACTTTAGCAAACAATCAGTGACTGCTTTTGCCAAAAGCAGCAAGCGTGGATGCTAATTCTCAACCAATATCTTTCTACGCATCAGCTAGTATTCCCTTCACTCATTTATCATCTTCATTTAGAACCAACCATTCCCTGTCTCACAGGGTAACGTCAAAACCTCAATGACTCTTTCTGCTCTCTCTGGAATGTTTACGGAGGAAAGGTGTTGGCACAAATAATTAAGAGCTCATTAAATATAATTAACAATTATATTTTTATATATTATAAATATTAACAGTTATGTAACAACTAACAATTGTCTTCCGTCTTTCTTCAATTAATATCTTGCATCTTTCATCAATTTTTTAAACCAAAATAGAAAATGTAGTAAAAGAAACTGTTTTGATTTTTTATCTTCCCAGTGTTCAAAATAAAAAAGGAGATAAAAATCAAAAGATGGGCTGCAAGAGGATAGAATAAAGAGCAGTAGGACCCTGGATTCCACGTGGGACTATGAGTGTGTGGATGGGTCTGTGATGTGTGTAACCCACACTAAAATCAATTACAGCCAGGATTCATCCTCTTATGGAAGTCTTACATAGACCAAGAAAAGCATATCATCCTGGCAAAGAGAGAGAAAGAAAAAATACTGACGTTTTTTTCTTTTTTGGATATCAAGTAGTCCCAGCAAGCAATGGTTTGATAACTTAAGAACAACCTCAATAAATATCATGTTTTTACTTTTCCTTGAATGTATTTACATTGAAGGTTTAATGGTGCTTGGAAAATAAATCTGGGTTTATCCCAACCCAACATATTTAAATACTAAAGAAAAAGATTAAACCAATAATTTAACTTTCTTACTAAAAGAAAGAAGGGGGGAAAATGGCCTCATTAAGTAAAAGTATTTTCTGTTTCTATTCAAATTGGTCTAACATTTCCTTTTTTAAATTAATCGTTTCTTTTTATAATGTTCAGTATCACAGACAAAATCCACAAGTATAAATGAGTAGTGAATCAACACAACTACATCTTTTTGCTGTTTACAATGTTTTCATTGCTCAACAGGCCCAGGAAAGCTCTTACTCTCAAGACTCCCCTTAGTATGCTTGTCTGTTCTGTCTCATGTTTCCTGTTTTTTATGTGCCCACTTTGTTGTAATTTCTGGCTTTTTTTTTAAAGAAAATTCTGACTTTATGTTTCAGGAAAATCTAACTAGAATTTATGTATCCCACCATCTGAGACAAATTTATCTTTGTTTTACATTTGTCATAGATGCCACATTGCAAGAGGAGATAAAGTACACAATGGTTAAGCACTCAACTTGGGAGTCCCATGGACGTGGAATGATATCTTCACGTTGATACCAAGTATTGGTCACTTAGGACAATTTATTGGACCCCTTGGATTGTCAGTTCATAGGGTAGTTACAAGCATTAAATTTAATTATTTATCTAAAACACTCAGCCCCTTTTCTGGAACCCAGTAAGTCGATGCGTGTTACCTATCATTAAGTCATAGTGAAGTAAACAGTTAAAGAAGTGCATCAAGGAACCACCAAATCTAAAACACCAGCCCTGTGGCACAGTATAGCTCAAGGATGCACTAAGTAAGCCTGTGGGCCCAATTGGGCCCATTGCCTGTTTCTGTAAATAAAGGTAATGGATCTTTATTGTTGACTTTATTTTCTGCACAGTCCATTTTACTTTGCAATCAGACTACCTATAATGCCTTTTAAAAGTGCATTCACCTCTGATCTATTTCAGAATATTCTTTCTTTATCACTGCTAGCCCCCTCTTTATCTTTGCCTTGTTTCTAATCCAGCCAAAGTTTAGTTCCATTTGTTTTGTTATCATCTCATCATTTACATCTTTTCTAATGGAAACCACGTCTTCTTATATTCAAGTAAGAATTTAATTACTTTGCTTCTGCCTTTGAACAGGGGAATTGTGTTTTTATTTTTCATGTTTTTTGTTTACAATTTCAAAGACCTATATCCCTGAGCTCTACTGTCATCACAACCGATGAAGACTATGGATTCAAACACTTCTTTCCAAGTGAGGGCAATAATCAAAATCAGCACTCAAATTGTACTGCTACAAAGGGAAGACTGTGAGTCCAGGGTCTTTCTCACATCTTTCTGAGGAGCTATGCCACTACTTCTGACAGGTGATGTTCAGGTCAGCCCTCCATTCTTTAATGTCCCGCCAGGGTGATGCATAGGAGAAAGCCTGCAAAGATGCTGGTATTTGAATAATTTTCTTCTCCAACTTCCAGGGTTAATTCAGATTTTTCCTTCAGTGTTGCATTCTCAGAGTGATTTCATGAAGACTGGAATGGAAGATAAATAGGGTGTGAATCAAATCTAACGGCCTTAATTCTTCATGCAGCGAGTAGAGCTAGATTCTCTCTTGTTTCCTGTTATCAGGAATGCTTCTGCTTTATTCACATGGCTTCCTCTCCCAAATAAAAATTGACTTTGACTTTAGTTGTGCCATTCTGTCCCGAATATATTCTGACCGTTGTCTACAGAAGGCTATGGCTGTATGACAGCTGTGCACCCGCTGATGATGGTTGGAGCTGTCAGTGCCTCAGAAACTTTGGGTATCTTAAAGCACACACCGGTTTCCCCATTCCATCTGGGGCCCTTCAGATAGGCAGAGTTGGGAGGTTGTGATGAGCAGTAAGGCTCCAAATGTTTTATGCAGAGCTGTCTTCCTTCGCATTTTTCCTTAGTATCTTTTTAACCCCAAGACCATCAGTGCCTGGGGCTTCCTGCCACAGGGAGCACTTGTGGAGCAGCTTAGCTTTCCACTGCTGCAGAAAGGAGTCAGGGGCGGTCCACACAACCCAGAGAAGAGGCCCACAGAGGCACAACTGCTGACTCCCTTGCAGGAAGTAGAAGCCATGTCCATCATGCAGGTCTTTGCCTGTCACGTTATATCAGTTCTGGGCTGAGAGTCGGGCTCAACCAAAGCACCAGCCACTGGAACAATATCTGCTTCAACGCTGCACACAAACACAACCTGAAGGGCCTTGCATTATTAAAAAGGGCGGGGAAGGACGCAGAGGCCTGTGAGAGCAGCATCCTTCACAGGTCCTGCGAGCTTCTGGAATTATCTGCCTGCCTCCACGCAAGTCAGGTATATGTTTATGGCTCATCGGTATTTGTGGAGCTGCTCCTAGTGTTGCAGTTGGTTACCAGAGTTAGAAGGAGCCGGGGATCTGGAGTCGTTTGAATGCAGGCTCAAATCAGCTGACAGTGTTCTTATCAATAAAATAAAGATAATAAAATAAATCTTGCCAAACTTTCATGGGATTATTGGTAATGAACGTGAAGCTCCTCGCACAGTATCTGGCATTTGGTGGGTGCTGAACTAAAGATGGTGCTCCTCCCCCTCCTCCTCCTGCTTCCTCTGTCCTTACGACCAGACCAGTGCTAGCTCTCCTACCACTACCAATAATACCGAACACAATGGGACGTGTCACATAGGCTACGCTTGAAAAGACACATTTGACTCTAAATATTTAAACCTGTAGCAGCAGCTCCAAAAGTCTCAGCAAAGATACACTTGGTGCATTTCAGTTTACAAATGGGATCTGAAGTCAGCACTTAGCAAAGTGACAAAACCCAACAGCCTTCTTGGATGACTGCGGTGGGCAGGATTGATGCATGTGTCTCACTTGTGTAATCACTTGGTGTGAGGTCTGCACACTGGCGCTCTCTTCCCTGAACCTTACCAACTGAACATTCCCCAACGTAGAGGTTTGGTTTAATTCCAGCACAAGCAACTGAGAAATGGCCTCAGTGTAAAGTCTCTGAAATGAAGGCCTTCAGATCAGTTTGGATGAATTTACAGGGAAATGGAGTGAACTGGATCTAGTCATTGTGCAGAGGGCTAAAGGTTGATGCTCTGTTAGAGGTTATCGTGGGTAAAGATCATTCTGATTTATACCCAGCCTCAACTTTATCCATCTTATCAGTGGGTGATCCTGCTGCCCCAGGGTTCATGGAATGCAGATGTTATACATAAACCAAAGGAAAAACAAGTATGTGATAAACCAGAAATTCCTGTGTAAACCAGTTTGTAAGATCTGTGAGCAATTATATGTGGTGAAATTGTGGAAAATATATAAGAATTACAGTATTTTACTGAAAAGTACATAATTTCATCTTCCAAGTCATCAAAAATAAATGTACTTTAAAATATTTTTATGGGTCTAAATCATAGACCTAATATAGTTTGTTTCCATTTATATCCATTTTGTCATAAGTCAGTTTAATCTCTAAAATATTATATTTCTATTTTTTGTACTTTTAAAATATTCATGATTATTCCATTGTGTTTAATGTATAAACTCATTCCTTAAATTCCTATAGCTTTAAAATTTGCAAAGTAATTTACATACTATCTATTTATTTTAAAGGAATAGTCTTGTGAAATTTGTAGGACAGGTACTTATTTTCTCTATTTACAGAAGAAGAAACAGGCGTTTGGAGGTTGAGTCAATTGCTGAAGGTCACCAGCCAGCTTTCGGTGGGGGAAGGGCCTAACCACGGTTGTTAGGACTCCCCCATCAGGAGGATTTTCCCTCCACCTTGTGTCTTCCCAGAAATTCTAGATAATCCAAAGTAATTTCTGGAAATGCATTCAGTTAATGGGCACTGAGGGTGGGTAGCCGTTTACCACACCATCAGATTTTATATTCCACGTGGCGGCAATCCAAAAGAAAAGTCTTTAAAGGCAAAATCTCTGCAAGAGTAGGCAAAATGCTCCTCATCAAACACAAAAACACTACACACATTGGATATTCTGTGCCTTCAGTAAACGAACCATTGACAAAGTCCCAGGGCTGACTTCACTCTCAGAGTCAGAGCATTGACGGACTCTGCAAAGAACCCACTGGAATAGGCTGCAAGTCTGTGCACGTGAACCAAGGGCCTACCCTGTCCTGTTGTGTGTGGTGGTCACCAGAGGCCCAGCAAGCTGCTAAACAAAGGGGAACCAAGGGCACATATGCCCTGCATGTGCCCATTGGGACTCAGCAGCCATCTGCTGAGCCCTAAAATACTGTCCTTGGGAAGATTGGGTCCACAAATTCAGGCATGACCCAAAGTGTCCTCTGCTGTCCATTAAGGATACACAGAGCCCAGAAGTTAGCTTGTCATTCCAAAATGGAACTGTCCCTAATTTGGATCTGTTCTTTTGCGTTCTGAATACCTCCCATGAAGCACCCTGACGGCAAGGCCACATTCCAACACCTCAGCGCCTTCGGTCACATTCCGGGGGGAGCGGCTTCGGCTTCACATGCCATATGATTCATACCAGAGTAGTGTGTTTTCATTATCTGAAGCTAAACAGATTAATATACATTTGTGAAACCCATTTGTTTCTTGAAAATTTGGCTCAGGAGGATTTTAATAATCCCTCTGGATAGTGGCTTAAATAACCAACCCCAGCATCTGTGCGTCGGCAAGCCAAGGAGCAAGGCAAAGAAGAAGAAAGAAATGTCGACAAACACACAGAGCTTTCTCTATTTTGGGGGCTTTCTTGGAACAGCTGCTCAGTGTCACGTTTTTAACTAAACAAGTAACCCTCACATGCTTTCTTGTGTGGAATAAGAATTGCTAGACTCCAAGCCGACAGAATGCACTAAAAAGTGGTAATGAAGCTTAATGTCAGAACTGGCTAATTTCCAGTTGCTTAGTCGGCATGGTGAGGTAATGAGAAGATGTTTTCACAGCCTTCCTCAACAGAGAACAGCCTTTGTAGGCAATTTGCACTGGAGTCGGTGGAAGGTGAGGATGAGAAGAAGGAAAATGGGAAACTACAAGCAGGGACCCCTTTAAACCCTATTCTGAAATCTCTAGATCACTGACACTCTGAGGCTGGGTGAAGCAAGGAGAACCTGCACCCTGATGTAAATGTCTTCACATTAAGTAGAAGAAAATATCACTCAACCTAATATCTGATAAGTGTCATGACGATAACCACTAAACTTGAATTAGGCATAAGCTTTGATGAATTATTTTTTTTCGACTTGTGGAATAAGTAAAAGTCAGTCACCTTTAGTTATATACTGTATAAATCACCTTTAACGAAAAGAGAATATTGCATTAAATTGAGACTTTTCCCCGAAATTCATCATGAACGTTTGATTTGAGATTATAAAGGACACACGTCATGTTAACTTTAAACAAAATTGTACACTTAGGATTCTACTGACTCTATTAAGCTTCATTTCAATTCCTGAATTTTATGTGTAATCTCTTCTCAATGGCTGTAAGAGAAAGAATGGGGTAGTAAGGTTGGGTAGGATAGTGGAGACCTGCCAAAACAGAGCCCGTGCCATCCTTTGTTCTGAAAGACAGGAGTGGGTCTGTCCAGATGCGACACTGGCACACCCAACGCCCTGGACAAACT
Organism: Equus quagga; assembly: GCF_021613505.1. NCBI lineage: Eukaryota > Metazoa > Chordata > Mammalia > Perissodactyla > Equidae > Equus > Equus quagga. The sequence continues at coordinate 805,139 of NC_060278.1, forward strand.
GGGGTCCCATCTGCACCTGGCCTCAGTTTTTCCACTTGCGAATGAAGGGACTGGACTTATCCAGCCTAAGTTGCTCTTCTGCTCAACTCCCCCATGATTCTGTGACTGAACTTACACTGTAGGTGTTATCAATCCCCATCACAGGCAGCCAGCCTCCATTTGCATCGCTTTATAGATTTGATTCTGACTCCTCTTGTTCAGACCCCGTGGCAGATAAGAATAAAAGGCAGGTCAGGCCTGAAGAAACCACTCCCCTATATTTTTCCTCCAAGTTGTTTTTATTATCCAGATGAAAGTGTGCAAAAAATAGGCAATGTAGGCCATTTGTGCTGTCTATAAAAAAACGATTATTCATAAAATTTTATTAAATTGTAATGGAAAATATAATTTACTATCTAACTCAAAGATCTTTTTATAACGCTAGACAGAAAATTTCTGTTTGTGTTTAAATTAAGAAAAATGTTATTTCTGCAGACAAATGTGTGTGCATCTACCTGTCAGGAAATAGAATCTATGCAATATGACATGTTTTCCCTTTCACTTAGCAGCCAGGAAAATGAAAGCCAGATTCAGTAATGAACCATATAAATGACCATCTTTAGCGTCTAGTATCTTTCTTCTTCTTTCTTCAAACTATATCAACCTATTTTTGTTCCTACTTACCCTAATTTTTCTTTATATTTAATTTTTCTTGTTTCAAATACATTTGGATACAGAGAAACTCTAGTTGCAATTATAATAGACAATAATATAATTAGTTGAATGAATTATATAGTCAAAATTCCCAGTAAACTCAAATGTAATACTGATCAATATTTTGAATATTCAAAATATTATGTTATTGGAGAAATTTCTTTTTAAAAAATTTAAATCATCTTTATAAAGGTTTTTTTCTGCGTTTCTCTAAGCCATAATGACCAGAAAGTGGGAATGAGAGTCCTTTCTAGATCTAAGGCTGAGGCACAAGACCGCTCAGCCACTTTAGAACAACAGAATCTGTGGGAGAGTCAGGGCCCTGAAAGACTGCCCCACAGGTCGAGCCCAGAAAGGAGGAGGGAAACACAGATATAGGCAGGACTCGGGAGCAATTCAGCCAAATGACTTGCCGGAGACACAGAAAATGTAAAAACTCTGGAATTTTCCAGACAACATTTGCTCATGCAGAATTGGGTGTGATTCAGATTCATCTTAACCTTTTTAGGGAAGTAGGAAGCAGAAGTGACAGCAGACCTTCAGGATTACATGTCGATATCACAAGCCTGAGAAGAACAGGGCTCCAGTTATGCCTCGCATGAAAAATATCTTATGAGTGAATAACACAGTGTAAAGGACTGGTTTAAGAACAACTAGAACTTACAAGAACAGAAACAATGCTTGAAACTTAGGGGGAAATAATATGAACAAAAAGCTTGCCTGTTTGGACTCCCATCTTCTGACGACAAAGGTACTGTTCTTCTGACATGAAATGTGAATTCGGCCTAGAAAAATTTTAAGAAAGTGAAAGGAGTACACAGTAGTCTCTAAAACTTGTCTACTTTTATCCATGCACACAGCCCCTATAAATTAAGCTTCCTAAAATTCATCTCTGGTTGTTAATTCTTCCATTCATGGAAACATTTTCAAAGCGTTTTATTAGATATTATAAGAAGAAACAAAGATACATAAGACACAGCCACTGGCCCCATGCCTAATCCAGTTTATAGTCACTGCTTCCTAGGGATCCAATTTTTTTTTTTCTTTCTGAGGAAGATTAGCCTAACTACTGCCAATCCTCCTCTTTTTGCTGAGGAAGACTGGCCCTGAGTTAACATCCATGCCCATCTTCCTCTATACGTGGGATGCCTACCACAGCATAGCTTGCCAAGTGGTGCCATGTCCGCACCCGGGATCCGAACCAGTGAACCCCAGGCCACCGAGAAGCAGAACGTGTGAACTTAACCACTGTGCCACCGGGCTGGTGCCCATATCCAAATTCTTTAACCAGACACAAGAGCTTCCTTTTTTGCTCTTTCTTTCTGTCTTTCTTTTGCTGTTGTTATGGTTGCTTGTTTTCTTTATTCCAAACTACCCTTAGGTTCTCTCCCTATTCCCCAAATATTCCTTGTGTTCCCATAAACTAAGCATTTTTCCTTCAACTTTAGGACTTCATTCACCTCACCTCCCCAGTGTGGACGGAACAACACAAGCCATCTTCACACACTGAAACTCTACCCGTCTCTCAGAGTCCAACTCAAACCCTTTCCCGCCTGGACCTTGACTTCCTACCTGTACGACTCCAGACCAGTTACGTACCTTCTCCAGCTTCCGTTGTCTCTTCATAAAATGGAGCTAACACTTACTCAGAAGGCTATTTTAAAGGCTGAGATAATACTTAGCACAATGTGGTACATAGTAAAGTTCTACAAATATCTGCTACCATCATACCATTTTTGCCAATAACACCAAAAATGAATGACCACTTCCTCCACAGAAAACCAGATATTTGTTCCTTTCTAATATCTTTTATTAATGTCATTTCTGCCCTGTCAGTTCTTCTCTCATATTACATTTCTAATATCTTTTATTGATGTCATTTCTGCCCTGTCAGTTCTTCTCTCATATTACATTTCTTCAACGTATCTTGCATATAGCACAATATGATCTATCTATATCTATATCTATATATTTATATATATACTCTGAGTATTTTAAAATCTTTTCCATAAATTAGTGCTTTTGTTTTTTTCTTGACAGAAATATGATACACGATTTTTTAGGAATCTCTGTGCTAAGGTTGCTACCCTCCAGAAATGCCCACTTTGTGCTGCCTCCTAAAACCCTCCCATTTATTAATCTCAGAGTCACCCGTCTCCCATATAAAACCTTTGCTTGACATAATTTCTTGCTTCATTGAGAAGTCATGGATCTTTGGTCTTAAGACACTTCTTCATATCCTGTTTCACTGTATAGTTGTGTGCATGTATTTTTCACATGCCCTAATACATTATAAACTCCTCATGGTTGGGAAATACTCCTTAGTTTTATTTATTTATTTTTAATTTATTATTTTTTGGGTGAGGAAGATTGGCCATGAGCTAACATCTGTGCCAATCTTCCTCTATTTTGTGTGTGGGATGCCACCACAGCATGGCTTGATGAGCAGTGTGTGTAGGTCTGCACCCGGGATCTGAACCTGTGAACCCCAGGCCACTGAAGAGGAGCATGGGAAGTTAACCACTGCACCATGGAGCCGGCTCCATACACCTTAGTTTTTAACCTCTTGCATTTCATAGTTTGTCCACACATTAATTCATTCCTTAATTCATCCATTTGCTCATCCCCTCACTTGCATGGAACCAATGGCTGAGAGCTTACAGTTGGGCACTGTGACAAGAGTGCAGGGTTTCAGTCCTTGGCCGCTTGCTGTGTTGTCTTGGCTTCTCTGACATGGCTTCCTCAACCAGAAATGTTTGCTGTATGTTTAGTTATATACACAAATATTAAAATGTTACAGGATCACCTAGCAGAGTCATCGTAGAAGCCAAGTAAATATCAGTGTTCTTCTCTTATCTTCACCAACAAATTCTTTGTTAATAGAGAGAACCCCCAGGAATGTTGAACGCAAAGCAACTATTCTGTACTACTGCAGGCATTCTGAATTGTGTCACACGCTGTAGAGTATGTCCCTGGATCCCTGGATCGGTACTTAAAACCCTTTTAAAGGCAGCCAGGGGAAAACAAGAAAAACTAGGGAGCAACAAAACTGAAAAATCAAGACATCAAACATCAACTCCCTTGTTAGAAACTGCTAATTATTTTGTTTTGCTTTTACTGAAAAAGAGTAAGCGGAGTAACATGGATTTCTGGTAAAATAGAATTCCCTCCCGTGAGCTGAGAGCAGGCTGCACTCTCCACAGAACCCAGGGTCAGGCCGCATTTCTGACTGCTGCAGGCTAGATCATTTTTCTGTGGCCTGAGCACACCCTGAATTCCCCTCTCTCCTTTCTGTCTGCAGTGTCAGCAGAGCTGGCGTGGGCCAGACTCGTGTCCCAAGCCCAGCTTCACGTGATCCGGGGCCTCCGCAATCAAACCAGTCTGTCAAACGTAGAGTATAGGGCACATCTGCTCTCTGCATTTCTAACCTAGAATTAAAATTATTTTAAAATATAAGCAGCCTATGGGTAGCCTGACTACTGCCAATACCATTTAGAGAATATATCGGTTTAGCCCAATTTCTACTCCGCATTTTGGTAATTTCATGTTAACATATGGGAAAGCCTCAAAGTCGCATGCTGTTGAGTTCCAAAATCTGCTGTTCGCTTTACAAGGGTTGAAATCACTGTAGAAGAAACAGCTTTGTATAGTAGCAAAAGTTCACATTTTACTTCTTATATATTTTGCAGATAAATTTTTGAATAAAAAATTTTAAAGGCAATCATCCACATAATTTCATTTAGGAGCTAGAGTTTAGAAAATAGCTGTTCCTTGTTTCTTCTCACATGGAAGGTCAGATACACAAACCTCTCAGTTTGGTCTGTCTTTGCTGCACCGGTCTGTGAGCTGGAGCAGTCTTCAGACTTTCCAAAGTGCCCCCCCACCACGGCACGTTCATTCAGAGACATTACATTTGTTTGACATTAATTATACTATTTGAGCTCTTGTCTAATTTATAACCCAACACATAGTCCATTTTTTCTGAATTGCTTTAGGTGTGTTAATCATTTCATGTTACTCTTTGCTATATTTACAATCAAAGTGTCCAGGTCCCCTTGTAATACTCTCACTGTAAGGTACGTCTGTAAAGTGATCCAAGTTTAAGAAGAATGAAACAGAACCATTTATTACCCAAGTCAAAGCTAAAAAGTCTGGAAATTAGAAAACTATTTTGATGTTTTAAAAAATTAAATTGTGGGGCGAGCCTAGGTGGCCCAGCGGTTCAGTTCAGCACGCTCTGCCTTGGCGGCCTGGGTTTGGGTCCCAGGTGTGGACTCACACCACTTGTCCGTCAGTGCCCATGCCATGGCGGCAGCTCACGTAGAAAAAGAGGAAGACTGGCAGCAGATGTCAGCTTAGGGCAAATGTTCCTCAGCAAAAGAAGAAAAAAATTAAATTGTTTTCTTCTGTGGTTTCACAGGAAACAGAATGGACCAATATGTAAACAATGCTATTTCATTTGCATATAGATTGGTTTAGTAGGTGTATATTTAACTTTACGAGAAACTGCAAAACCATTTTCGTTGGTATTTGTAACATTTTACACAACCACCAGCAACGCATCTTTACTCTCGTGTACTGTCTTTTTTTAAAATTTCAGCCATTCTAGTGGATGTGTAGTAGTAGCTTATTTATTTATTTATTTACGTATTTATTTATTTTTGAGGGAGATTAGCCCTGAGCTAGCATCTGCCGCCAATTCTCCTCTTTTTGCTGAGGAAGACTGGCCCTGAGCTAACATCAGTGCCCATATTCCTTTACTTTATATGTGAGACGCCTGCTACATCATGGCTTAACAAGCCGGTCTACACCCGGGCAGCAAACCAGGAAACCCCGTGCCGCCAAAGTGGAATGTGTGAACCCAGCTGCTATGCCGCTGGGCCCATCCCTGTAGTAGCAGTTTATTGTGGTTCTAATTTGGATTTTCTTAGTTACAATGATGCTGAGCACTTTTTGTGAAATGCTTGTTCTAATCTTTGCTTATTTTTTACTGTTTACTTTTTTTGCTATTGAGTTATAGGAGTTGTTTATTCTGAAAATAAGTTTTGGGGGTTTTTTTGGTCAGATTATGTTTGGAGATTATTTTCTTTTTCTAGTTAATGGCTTGCCTTTTCTGTTTCTTAATGATGTCTTTTGATGAAGCTTATAATTTGATATAGTCTAATTTATTAATTTTTCTTCTTCTGTTGGTTGCTTTTTTCTGTGCCCCGCATGATAATTTTCTACATGAAAGCCTTGAAGATATTCTTCTATTCTAGAAGATTTATAATTTGAGCATTTATATTTTGGATAATCCGTGTCAAAGGAATTCTGTTTGTAGTACAGCTACAGGCTGTGGCTCCAGAGCCCCCAGCACCATTTGTTGACAGAACTTTCATTACAGAATCGCCCTGATGGCTGTCCTGAGAAACAGTGCATCCCGCATGCGTCAGCAAACCCACGGGCTGTGCATCCTGCCCCAGTGGCACCATCTGCTTATCCTCGCCCTGGCACCACGGTCCTGATTACTGCAGCTTGACAGCAAGTCTTGAAGTCGGGTGTTTTCTCTTCTGAATTTGTTTAATTTTCAAGACTCCTTTGACTATTCTAAGTCTTTTGTTTCCTGCCTAAATTTTAAAATCAACTTGTCAATTCTACAAAGGAATTTGAGGATTTTGATTGCTATTGCATTGAATCTATAAATAAATTTGAGGAGAAATGACATATTAACAATATTGACTCTTCTGATCCCTGAAAGTGGCATATGTCTCTTTCTTTAGGTATTACTTATTTTCACTCAGCTAGGGTTTATATTTTTTATTGTGGAAGTCTTGCTCTGCTTTTGTTAAATTTATTAAGTATTTTGTGTTTTCTAAGGATATTGAAAATGACATTAAAATTTTTTTTCCAAGTAGAGCATTCTAGTATTTAGAAATACAATTGTTTTTTGTTTATTGACTCTTTATCCTGCCTCTTGGCTTAATTTACTTGTTAAGTCTAGTAGTTACTTTGTAGATTCCACAGGATTTTCCATGTAAACAATCAGATCTCTTGGAAGTAGAGAGACCTTCCCTGCTTCCTTTTCAGTCTGCATTATTTTGTTTCGTTCCTTGCTTTATCACACCCACTAGGACCTTCGTTTCAACATTTAATGTTTATTCCCAATCTTAAATGGAAAATGCTGACTTTCAGCATTCAGCCTAATGTTAATTGTAGATGCTTCCTTTAGTGTGGAATACTGAGGAAGCTCCCTTCTGTGCCTAGTTCTCTAATTTTTAAAAATCATTAATAGGTATTGTTTCGTCAAATTCATTTTGTACATCTACTGAAATCATTTTCTCCTTTTATCTATTAATATTATGAATTATACTGATTGCTTTTCAAATGTTAAACCAAACTTGCATTCTTTGTATACACTCCACTAGGTCATGGTAATTTTTTTTATATTTTTGCATTCAACATTTGCGTATTTTGCTAACATTTTGTTAAGGACATTTGCATATAGTTCCTGAGAGATATTTGTGTTTTTAATTTTTTTTCTTGAGGTGTCTTTGTCAGGTTTTGATATCAAAGTCGTCATGATAAATTTTCTGCAGGTATCTCTGCCCCAACCCTTATAATTTCTACACATGAATGCTACCACCACTATCTAGCAGCTCAGTCTCTGTCCCCTTCTCGTCAGTCAGGGTTGGCCTTGTGTCTTGCTCTAACCACTAGAATGTGGCGACACCATACCAGTTCCCTGTTTATGACTGCTGGGCTGGCAGCTTCCGCTTTCGATCTGTTGGAATCCAGCTCCAGGTAATTCAGTGATGAGAGAGCACATGGAGAGAAAATCACTGCAGCCTTCTAGTGATCCCTGCTAATGCCCCACACGTGAAGGGTAGGCTAATGGGGCCCTCGCAGCCCTGCCCACCTGCTTCTGAGTGCTGCGGCAGGAGTGACGCCAGCTCACTTTACAGTGAGCAGTACCATGCGACTGGGACCAGAATCCTAGAAATAATACACCGTTGCTCTTTACACCACTGATTTTTGTGATGCTTCACAACACAGCAGTAGAAAAGTGATACAGTTACGCTAGCCTCATAAAACAAGACGGAAAATGATTCTACTGTCACTTTTTTCTAAAAGATATTGCATATGATTGGTATTATTTTTCACTTAATGTTTGATAGAATTGATTAATGACTAATCTGAGCCTGCTGTGCTCTTTATGAGAAGATGTTTTTATATAACAAATTCTATTTTTTAATAGATAAGAGACTGTTTAGATTTTCTAGTTCATGTCAATTTTGACAAGTTATTTTTACAGATTTGTCTATTTCATTTACATTCTTGCAATTATTCGCATAAAATTTCTCCATTTTCTTTTTAATATCTGAAAGATTTGCAGTAACATCCTTTCATTCTCGACTGGCATTTTTTGGAATTTTTTGCTTTATAATTTTATGTAATTTTGTTTTGTATTTTAAGTAATTCATGTTTTTACCCATATTATATCCTTACATCAACTTCTTTGGGTAAAATTTTCTCTTCTTCTAGGTACTTAAGAAAAAAACTTAACGCTATTGAATTTTTTTCTTTCCCAATATAGGAATAAAAAAATCTATAAATTTCTCTCTAGATATATGGATGTGTCCTAAAATTTTTAATATTTTGCCTTTTCACTTTCAAAATGGAAATTGATCTAAAGCAGAAGTCATGAACATGGCAAATTCAGTTTTCAAGATACAATACTTTCCAAACACTTACATTCTTGACTTATCTCTTTTTAAAATTTAGGAGACAATGTTTTAAAAATCCAAATTTCAATACTCAAATACGTACAATAAGCAAAAATTTTTTAGGAAAGACTGAGAAATGTTTTTGCATAATACATCATATATAATATCTGGAGTATATAAATAGTTTTAGCAAATTCACCTGAAAAGCATATACTCCAGAAGAGTGGTCAAAAATCAGGACAGAATTTCTAAAAGAAAAATGACCAATGGCCAATAAGCATATAAAATCACTCATGATGAAGCTAGTATAAATTAAGCGCTATGATATCATTTATCACTTCATGAATAAATTCTTTTGTAAAGGTAATACTATATGCTATTAAGGATGTAGTGAGACAAGCACCAGTATACTGTGAGAGTGTAAATTGTGACAAAGTTTTTGGAAAACAATTTACAAAACACGTATGAAGGTCCAAAATAGATCATATATATTGATCCCATAATCCCAATTCTAAGATTATGCTTTAGGAATATACTTCAGAAGTAAGTAGAGATGTTGACAAAGAGTAAGTGAAAGAATATTTTCAGCACTATCTGTGCTGGCAAGAATTGGAAATAAGAGCTAAATGTCCAACAGTAAGGGCACAGTGACATAAACCATGGTACAGATGTATTATTGACTGATAGTCTATAAAATGATTTTGAAGAATTCACAGCATGATAAGAGAATGGACAGAATAGAATTATGAACAAATTCGCAAAATATTAATTTTTTCATTTAATATTGTAACCACGTAGCTAGGAAGATAGGTAGGAAAAGGGTTACTGAGAACACAGTTAACAACTAGCAGAAACTGTCAGATGTTATTCAGACAAAGTTCTGAAAAGAACAAGAAGAATCCAACAGCAATCTCTTGCGAGATAGCCACACCAGCTTACACCAGCTCTAATGCCCTGAAGTGACCTGCCTTCATTAACATCTTAAATTCTCCTCCTCTAGGAGGGTCCAAGCAGCCATCTTTAGATCATGTAACGAAAGAAGTAGCATGTATACATGCATTGCATGCACCTTAAAAGACATAGCTGTTATGCAGTACACCCCAATCTCCCTCCTTTTCCTTAACTGAATACTCATGAACTTCCTCTGATCTAACATTAAAAGGACCCTTGAAATCCCTGTTCAGGGAGACACTGCCTTGGGAGCTGTCCCCCAGTGTTCTCCATTGCTTGTGCAAGCAATAAACCTTTCTTCACCTGCTTCTGACTTGGTTGTGCTTTTCAGCTCCTCACTCACCGAGGGACGAATCCATTGAGTTTGGTTACAATATGACCCCAAATATGCAATATTTATCAAGTATAGAAAATATTTTTGTCTGGGAGGAAATTAACAAAAATCTTAATCCTTCGTGATGTCATAAACTTGATTCTTATTTGATTCTTTATAATTTTCTGTCTTTACTAAATTATTTTTACTGTGGTAAAATATACATAGAAAATATACTGTTTTAACCATTTTTAGGAATACATTTCAGTGACATTAGCACATTTACACTGTTACGCAACCATCACTATGATTTACTAATTTTTAAATGGCTAATTATCATTGTATAATGAAATTATGATAAATATTACTTTACATTATTTCATTTAATCTAGATCCACATCTTTTGAAACAATAATTGTATCAAAAATACAGAAGTAAGGGGCCGGCCCCGTGGCCGAGTGGTTAAGTTCCTGCGCTCTGCTGCAGGCGGCCCAGTATTTCATCGGTTCGAATCCCGGGTGCGGACATGGCACCACTCATCAGGCCATGCTGAGGCAGCATCCCACATGCCACAATTAGAAGGACCTACAACTAAGATGTGCAACTATGTACCAGGGGGCTTTGGGGAGAAAAAGGAAAAATAAAAAATCTTTAAAAAAAAATACAGAAGTAAACATTTTCCTCATGGTCAAGAGACTATCCTAAGTGATGAATTGTCAGATTAGGGTACATAATTTCCAAGTAGGTATATTTCGATGTATTTAGATTTCAGTCACCGTCCAGTTCACAGCCACCCCGTGTGAGGCCTGTGCCTTGGAGTGATGACCCTCTCAGAGGTTCTGTGGGCACATGCACATCTGCAGGCTCTCAGATTATAATTTCTATAATTCCTCCTGCTTTGCGAAGTCACACATCACTCCTCCAACTCTGTCCTTCCAAAATGAGTGTAAATGTTTATCCCTGAAATCTCCCTGTTGTCTTTATAGGTTAATAGATTTTTTGAAAAATTCCTTTCCTGTCATTGTATTTGGGTTTTAGTAGGAAGAGGCGGTTGACACATGTTGTCAATACTCCACGTTTAACCAGAACTCTCTGTTTGAATTTGGACTGACTTAGAGTCTAGCAACAGTATGATGTTAATTTAGTCACTGTCTCAGGAGGATACAACGTGCAGGTATATTAGTGTTCCAGCTAATAAAGATGAACCTTAAATAAGAGATATGTATGAATTGAATATCTATGTCCATGAACGTTAAGCATAACAAATTTTCTTTATATAAATTCAGAGTATAAAATGTGTGGTCTCTTTTCATCATTTTCTGATTTCAAATATTATTATCTCAATTATCTAGATGTTGGATGGGTGGATTGTTAATAGATTGATGGATAGATAGCTGTGTATCTCACCACTGCTGAGATGTTTAAAATGTAGCAGAAGTTCTTAAAGGACATGAATAAAGTGCAGATAGGTGAAGAAATTCTTGTCATTACTGTCAGTTTCTGGTTGGTAGATGATAAATATAGCCTAATTAAGTTATTAGGAAACTCACTTCTCTCTACAAGTTAAGCTGAAAATGGTAGGCTGTCATAGAATAGAAATAGTAGATGGGGACAAAGATGGACCTAGAAACGTAAAGATTCCCTGAGTGGATTGTGCAGCAGTTTCGTTCCAAACCCAAAACATGGAAAACAGTGGATGTATAATTATGTTTGCATTTGGCTCCTTTTTACATGTGTTCTTTTTCTTGGCTTCAGACGGTTTAAGACTTAGAATGTCTTTGTCTTCTATTTACTTATGGTGTTCAAAATTGGCAGAGTTTGTGGATTTAGGATATATAGAAGAAACCGTAGATTAACGGAGCTGTTGAACGTCCTTTTGTTAGAATATAAACAGTTCTATTTTACCCTTCAAAACAGATATTAGTTGCATTCTTTGCAGCAGAGCACGCCCCCTCTTTCAGTAAGGAAGCACAGTTAGGAATTAAGTCCACTGAGCCTCTCGTTACAAAAGCAATGTTTACCCCATGACAAGCTATTCTGATGTTCGTAATGTTTAAAGCAGGCTTCCAAAAAGGGATCCAGTTAAAGTATAGGGTAAAAGAGATTCAGAGATAAATAAACATCCAAGAGACATCTCTACACTGGGCCTCCTTCTCGGGACTAAATAACCGTCAGTTCAGATAACTGATATTTACCTACAAACCAGGGTGAATGGAGAAAACTGAGTTACTCTCCCACACCATTGTCTTAGAGCTTGTGGCAAGATAAAACCTAAAGTTTATTTTCAAACTGCCATATATTTTTTTAGCTCATATAAATAGATACATTAAAGTTTGGTTTTACTATTGAGACATATCATACTGGCTGTCCTGAAGCACTAGTTTTCTCTCAGATCAGATCAGTTCAGGATTATTATGAGGCTGTTTTGCAAATAAATACTCCTCCACTAGACTTCCTGTTCGAGTGGCAGCACACCGAAAGAGAATGGGAAATTTTCCTTTAGGCTCTTGGACGAGGCGACCTTCAAAGTCCACACGGTCTAGGAGCTATGCCCTTGCAGTTGAAGGAGAAGGCAGCCTTTCATGGACCTTTTCTTCATGCGTTCATAAAGTTCAGGCTTATATAAGATTTTTTCTTTTACTACTGTCATTTTTTTTTTTAGTCAAAACAGCATATGCCAGTGAAAATAAACAAAAATCGGAAAACTCTGATCCAGCGTTTTTGCCTTCTGCTTCAAAATATTTTGTATCATAAATTCTACTAAATTTTGATCAAAGAACTGTGGGAAAATATCATGGCTATATAAGAAAATTTTAAAAATGGAAAAATAACTTCAAATAAATATAAATGTGAAAGTCATTTAAAGAGTTAATGTCTAACTTTTACCTTCTGGAAAGGTACATGAAAGCGTTCTTATTTTATCCAAATTAGTTTCCAGGAATCTAGGGATGGAAATTTAAGAAGCTTGCACTATTATTCTATACTTTAGCCAGCAAATGCACGAGAGTTTTGTGGGAGAGCTGCATGTCCGCAGGGTTAACCTTGCGCTCCACCATCTCTTCTCCTCCACCTGAAGCAGACTGTTCGATCAAGGCTCACCCTGGTTCTTTTCACTCATGAGTAGACAGCTCGAAAGGGATAAAAGTAATGGCATTTTATATGTACCTCTTTTCAAACATTGAAAGAGTTTCTGAGTGAGTACAGGGCTGCTTCCAGTTTGTAAACTGCAGAAACCTGGACAAAGTCATAAATCGTCCACTGTAGCCAAGGTTCCTTTCAACCTATTTAAATTCTATTTGCTCAGCCATGCTAAGTGAGCAAAACTCTGTGAAAGTGATGACTGCGTGAAATGAGTTCAGTTTTATCAAAAAATTAAGAGAAGCTTAGTATTTATTTAGTGGTATTGAATAATTGTTACCATGCTGCTGTGTAGCTGGAGATACACAGGAGAGTCTGCCATATGGAGGTAGCAAAGTTTACTTTCCTGGACGCCCAGCTGGGCTTGAGCTCAAATCTCAGCTCTGCTCCTGACAGACTGCTTGATCTGGGCATGTTTCTCAACCTCTCTAGGACTCAGTCTCATACAAAATGGGGGTACACCTAGTACCTATGTTATGGAGTTACTAAGGAATGAAATAAGATGACACAGCAGAAGTCTGAACATTGCCAGCATCCTACAGATGTTGGTGTTTCATTACAGCTATAATCAGTATCACTTTTACATAAACAAACTGAATATTTATGAAGTCATATGGGAGAAGCCAATTGAGCAAGATCTCCTTTCTCAAATCCTCTAAATTCTTCCCCTCCCTCCTTAGAAACCATTTATTGGGACAGGTGTGAAGATGAATTCTGAAGTTTACCTAAGCAGGAGTACTCCTCAGTGGATAACAGAAAGAAAGAGAAGATCCACAAGGGTCAGATTGATCCTGTTGTTGCAATTCCGTAGTTGGCTCCAGCTAGTACCATCTCTGAGTAATCTGCAAAACAAGTCAAGGGTTCTGCCCAATAACCCCACCTCCTTTCAGGAACCCCCATCTCCTATCCAAGTATTGATTCTTTTTCTCCAACCGGGCCTATCCCCAAATCAAAATGTATCTCTTCTTCTTTCCAAATGAACTATGCCTAGACAGTTCAGCTAAATTCTCCACAAATTGTCTGTACAGTTGGAATAAATCTCAATCCTTCTGGGATTAAGCTGCTTCTAGTTCCCCCAGTTCACCATCTGTTTAGACCCTCACATCTTGTGCACGCCATTCTCTCAACCTATCCCACTTCTACCTGCTCTGGAAATTCCTCTTCATCCTTCAAGACACCCTTCTACTTTTACCTTCCTTCTCAAATATTCCAGGATGGCCCAGGCAAAGTTAGTCACTTCTTCCACTGTGTTTCCACAGCCCATTGTTTCCTATTTTAAAATCATAGTATTCATCACCATATCAATTACCATATGTATTTCCCAAATGGACCAAAGTTCATGGGCTGTTTGATTCTTCTCTGTAGCTTTTAATGTTTCTAGTCCAGGCCCAGAGTACAGCAGATTCCCAGCAAGTGCTATGTGGACAAATGCTATTGACTATTCTCTTCGCTTCTAAAATCAATGGAATTGGCTTTGGATCCAGCAAAATATTAACAGAGCAGCATATTCTTTTCTTGTAATTGCAAGAATGGCTACAAGTGAAACTAAAACTACCTAACCCCTGGAACAGAGAGGGATGTCTTTGGTTCCATCTCTTTGCGAAGACAATGTGGACCAGCAGTGACATAAAGAGGACGGGACACAGACTTTGAAGTCAGATCCTGGGTGTAAGTGTCATGTCCATCTCCACCACTTGACAGCTGGGAGCTTTGCACACATTACCTTCCTCGCTAATCCTTACTTTCCTCTTTTATAAAAATGTAGAGATGTTGTGAGCATTACCTGAAATGATGCATAAAAGGAGCTGAGTGAATGTGTGGCACGTGACGACTCCTGAATGAACGCAGTGATCACTGCTAAGCCCCTTCCTCCTCCAGGAGCTTGATCCGGGGCTGGTGTGCGGAGGGGTACAGGTTTAAAAGGTTCACAACTAATGAGGGTGTGACACAGGGTTGCACATGGACACTAATTAGGGAAAAGCTATGCCCAAGCATGTTATTTTGGGAATCAAACTCAAAGTTAAATTCATTTCACTTAGCAGCCACACACTGATGATGTCTAAGCTACATGTTATGTGTTTTGTTTTCTTTTATCTTCTTTAATAGCCAAAAGAGAAATCTTTACCTTTTCTCTGTAAATATTTTGATAGTTTTTGACTAAGTAGTTTAAGAAAAGACATAGCACAATAATATAATTATTTTGTCTGATTCTCACAACAGCCTATATTTTTAAACAAGGGAATTAGTATAAGATTACTATGATAAAGAAATATTTTGAGAAAAATTTCACCATTCAAAAACAGACTTTATCTTAGTTGTTACAGAATCAATACATTTTCTTAACCACAAGCATTTTATCATGTCATATGATACTGCTTGGTGAATTTATATGTCTCCTTGAGAATCACTGACTGATGCTATTGTCTTCAGACACAGGCTAACCTTAAAGAACAATGGTGCTCACAGCACAGAGTTGTGTAATGTTGTGTGTATGCAGTGTATACTGTTTCACATCCTCCATTTTACACACTGGCATCTCTTCAGTAAATCCTTTTTTGGCCCACCGTGCGGCCAGAGAGTGAGGCTAGCTGGAGTCCTGGAGTGGAGCCCTGGGCCATGGCTCTGACTCCCTGAGGAGCCAGTTAGCAGTGTGCTGCTCCGTGCCCTGACTGTACCCTCAGTTTGGCCCTGTGTCCAAAGACAGTGGCTGGGAGAGGAGGCCTGTCCTGGAGCGCGCAGGGTCTCCCCACAGGAAACGCTGCTCAAAGCATATGCCCTGCTGAGGATTTGGGAGGGTCATTTTCAAATCACAGGCCAACACACTATCTTAATATTCATTTACTGCTCCGATCATTGTCAAATAACCTATTTTCAGAATTTACCACCACCCCTGGCAGAAAAAAACACGCTAACATGCCCAAAGTTTATGAGTTATACAACTATAAAGATAAACATTCTACTTAGAGATAGCTCCTAAAGTCCATTTAGGGGTCCTTACCCCTCTCCCTCCTCGCAGAGGCATTGGAAGATGGCTTTGAGTAGCAGACTGTAGGAAAGAGCTCCTGCCTTACACACGAAGAGAACACTGCCAATAATTGTCTTTGCCTTGGGAATTAGCATTGCATCCACTTAAGTCACCTCAGGATAAAATACCAAGTTTTATGCACTGACTAGAATTTTCCCTCGAAGTATGTTGTTGTTATTTTTATTTATTTATTTTGCCTCATGCTTTCTTAACGACCAGTTTCCCGGGAAACCATTAATTCACGTAGTCAGTTCGTCGATCAACACATTTCTTAAGCACCTGTTCTGAGCCAGACCCTCTTTTAGGTGTGAGTTGCCTAGAGCAGCGCTTCTCAGTCTTCAACAGGGATCTTGTCCAAACAGATTCTTAGTCAGGAAAACAGCGGTGGGGCCCAGGATCCTGCATTTCCAAGAGGTGATAGTAACAGTGCCGACCAGGGACCACCTATCATTACTGATGGCTCAAAAGAGACCCAGTTTCAATGCAGTGTCTGAAAATGAACAGTGCAAACTCTAAACAGGGGCAGATTTTTCAACTAAAGCTTGGATTTTCTATGGATTTTTAACTGATTTGAGGTAACTGTTGACAAGAAGGCTGGGCTAAATTTGTGAAAAGGTCTCAAAGGCGTTTTAGTTTTTAGGCTGCACAGAATCAACATCTAATAACCAATAAAGCAATACCCAGAAAAGGTCTTCTTGTCCTGGAAACAGGAAGAGATAAGATTGACTTTTTAGGGGCCGGCCCAGTGGCACAGCGGTTAAGTTCACACGTTCCGCTTCTCGGTGGCCTGGGGTTTGCCGGTTCACATCCCAGGTGCGGACATGGCACTGCTTGGCAAATGCCATACTGTGGTAGGCGTCCCACGTATAAAGTAGAGGAAGATGGGCATAGATGTTAGCTCAGGGCCAGTCTTCCTCAGCAAAAAGAGGAGGATTGGCAGCAGTTAGCTCAGGGCTAATCTTCCTCAAAAAAAAAAAAAAAAGATTGACTTTCTATCCCTGTATTCAGTTGCATTTGTTCAACTTTAGTTGCAAAATGACTAAAAATTTGAATGATGCTTAAAACACGAAAATTGGGTTTTCTTCCTGAAAGTTGCATACAGTTGTTAAAGGTTTCTTGTTTTTCCTATTGGCATATTGAAAACCTGTTGTATCTCCCAAACTGCCCTTTGAAAGCACAGACCCACTTACCAGAAGTTTCACGAGTAGAGTTTTCCATCTGGAAGGTGAAGTTTGGCAAACAAAACCCCAGAGGCGATAGCATGGGATGATTCAATACATTCCTAATTCATCATTTAAATTTCCATGCCTGGAGAAAATTTTGTTGGAAACTTTACAACCCTAAAATGAGTGCTGAGTAAGGCACAGTTATTTCCAGTTTTTTCAACGGTGCTGCAAAACCACTCCTGGTAAGCAAGAGCCAGCCGTGTGTCACAACGACCGATTTCATTCTGTTGACACATAACGCCTTTTATTTCTTACACCAAACACTGTGTTCTACCTCACTAAAATCCATATTTGTTACAACTTTATATGGGAATGTGAAAACTCAAGGGGACACTAGCTCATCTGTCCCTGAGATTAAAAACAGAAGGACATCTCTAAGTTTAGATTTTTCTCTAAAGTCGTACAATATTATCAACTTTAGTATACACTACAGAATTTTTCTCAATTTTTACCTGATTCTCCACACTTGTAACATACACCAGCACACTGAACACTCTCAGATTTCCGGTTTGTCTTCCATATCCTTGCTTGAAACGCGAGCTAAAATTTCATAGCAACCCCAAATTTGGAACCATATTTTTAACTCTCAAGCCTACACGTGATTACTAAATAAGAAATTCTTCCTCTCTTCCTTAACTTCTGCTTGGGCTCATCTAGCTGTAGTTTTAACGTGTGCACTCTACAAACATTTTCTTCCTTATCAAGGAGCACTTTTCGTCAGCTGTCCCTGTCTCCGAAGTGACAGAATAAAGCTGCTCCTCCCCGAAGATCAGGCTTTCATGGAGCCAATAAAATGTAAAGCGCAGCCGTGCTTGCCCTTCCCCAGCAAATGTTTATCAAAATGGGCTACTGTCTGAGAGCAACTGAAAACTGCTGCACACGCTGCACACGCTGGGCCCGCCTCTTCCTGCATCCGTGCTGGGAGGGAAAGGGGCTGACGTTCTGCGCCAGCCGCTCCAGTCTCGCTGTGAGAATTCCCTGGTGCCGCAGGTTCCTTCAAAGCCAGGAGGATCACTTTACACAGATTTTCATTGTACTCCAGGGAAGTTTATGGAAATGTTACAGAATAAGCTACAAATGGAAACCTGGCCTTCTGCCAAGCTGCGTCTCTCTCTCTCTCTTGTTCTAACAACATTTCTTTCCCCCTCAGCGCTTCATGTGTTCTGTAGCAGGGAACATTTATCTCAGACTAATTTTAGAAAAAAAATGTACCAATTACATCTCAAACAACATTAATAACTGATACCTAATAGCATAGTGGTGTGCTGGACATCTTGCTAAATGTGTTACACTTATTAAACGTAAATGCTTTTCCAAATGCTTTACAGAGACTAACTCATTGAATCCTCACAATAACCCGTGGGGTGACTACTTTTGGTGTCTCCATTTTACAGACAAGGACAGTGAAGCACAAAGAGGTGAAAAGATCTGCCAGGGTCACTCAGCATCCGGGGCCGACACGGCAGGGGCTTGCGGGCCACCCTCAGCAGAGGCTGGGCTGCCCCGGGCCCTGCCATAGACCATCCGTGAGTCTCCCTCTGTCCACAGCAACCCTGAATGAATCAGAAAGAACTACTGAAAAAAAGGGGGTGGATCGATTTTACATTTGACTTATTTTATATTACCAGGGTAATTACAAATTTTTAAGCAATTATGGTGCAATTTTTCTTTCAAAGATGGGTAAATGTGTTCTTATATTTTTGATTTATGCAATATGACCAAAACAGCATATACTACAAAATGCTTTTAGAAATAAGAAAGTGTGACATTGACTTGGATATCATTAGCTTTGTAATCACAATAATTTTCTTTAAAGAGTAGGGTTCCGTGAGATAAAATAAATTTTTAAGGAAGAAAAGGAAAAGAAAAGAGAGAAAAAAGGAATGGGAAAGTAAAAGTAGTTTTCAAAACTCTGGCTCACGTGAATGTGTGACATTGGAGATGCTTGCGTGATGCTCATTATGGTGAACTTGCTCATCAAGTTGAGACTGGAAACAAGAATTCTCCTGAGGTTGCTGGGCCTTCAGGTTTGATAGGAAACATAAAAACAGGAACATATCCCCAGTACGCTTTTCCCTTGTGAGTGTAGTTTCGTTGCACAGAAGATTCACGGCCCAAAATGCCTGTGTTGTACTCCCAGTCCTCAGACTGACTTTTTCAGTGACCTTGGCAATCGGCCAGGCCACTGTGATTTCATTTCCTCCTCTGCAAAATTAGCAGAACGCTTACCTACATCCCAGATGTTGAAAGACTTAATTAACGTCAACGTTTGTGTAAAAATGAAATGCTGTTTACCCAATAAATGCCAAGTAATCCAGATTTTTCACTCCCACTCTTGGCAGGCGCCACACAGGAGAGAAGAAAAAAATATTAACTTACTAAAGGAATTGGTGACATCAAGGCTTCGTGAACCTTTATTTACAGTTTATTTAAATTGGCCAATCTACTCTAGCAATAGCAATCATCAAAAATCATTTATTAACCCCTCACGTAGGAAT
This sequence comes from Equus quagga, assembly GCF_021613505.1. NCBI lineage: Eukaryota > Metazoa > Chordata > Mammalia > Perissodactyla > Equidae > Equus > Equus quagga. The sequence continues at coordinate 824,686 of NC_060278.1, forward strand.
GATTTTCTGCATAGAGTTCATCAAATTTTACATAAATTGTACTAGTTAAAAATTTCCAGATGAATTTGTTACACCTCAATAAAGCTAAAAAAGCATTTACAGCTGTGTACTCCTACTGGTCTCCTTACACAGCCGTGCTAATGAGCATCAGGTCCCGGGTGCTACCCACAGTGAGTGTGCTGTCCCATTGTCTTCCAAGGCCACAGACTGTATATCTACACCACCAGCCAGTCATCCTGGAAATATATGCAGTGAATCACAGGGAGACGAAAGTGAATAGATTAGTATGACTCCATCCACATCTCTGAGAAAACAGCTTAATGCTCTTGTCTTACTTTTTGCCTCACCATCTTGTGTCCACCAACAAAGGAAACTACTCATTTGTTCATTCATATATTTGAAGAAGCATTTCTTGATTGTCTACTGTGTGCAAGACACTGTGCTAAGTAAGCATTAGGAACATATTGGTGAGCAAGACAAAAATAGTCCTTGGTATTATTAAACATACTCTAAAATAGAATACAGGCATTAAGCAAGTGTTATGCTAAATGCTAAATCATCATGATGGGGAAAGTTCAGGGAGACCTACCATTTTATAGAAACCAAGGAATATCTCTCTAAGGAGATGACATTTCAGCTGAAATTTAATAGTGGAGAAGAGTATGGTCCAGACAGAGAGAATAGCATGCACTATAAGGCAAGAAAATGAGAGAGTAGTGAGGAGGTCATAAAAATCACATCCCAAGGGTTAATGGAGGGTTGGATGGGGGTAGTGGCAGAGGGAGTATAGAGAAATAGGGTGATTTGCCAAAAGTTTGGAAAATAGAACTAGCTAAACATAGAACTTTGTGGGGTATGTTGAAGGGGAAGTGAAGGGAAGAGACTGATAAAGGAAAGTAGAATTCAAGGATTCATCTCTGGTCTGGAGCCTCACTAGCTGTTGAGGAAACCTTCACTAAGCGAGGGAACACTGACAGCAAACGGCTCCAGAGGAAAACTGAGTTTAGTTTCAGAATAATTAAGTTTACAATGCCTGAAAAGCATCCTCGTGAAGATATCTGAGAGACAATTTAACATATGATTCACAAGAGCGTTCTGGCTGAAGATAAAAACTTAGGAGTCTTCAATATATTAATTAGATTGGAAATAAAGCCATGGGAGAAGATGATATCACACAGGGAAAGCACATACAGTGAGAAGAACATGAGGTCCAGGAGAGACACTGAGAAAATCAATATTTAATGAAAGAGGAAGAGGGGCCCACAAAGGAGAGTTAAGAGGAGAAGTAAAAGCCAAGAGAGTCACTATCAGAAGTCCCAAAGAAACAGGTTCTCTCAACACTGCCGGTGGGAAAGGACACTGGAGTAATTTCTATGGTGAGCAGTTTGCCAATATGCGTCGATATTAAAAATGCACCTTCAACCTGACTTCACTTTTAAGAAGTTTACTCTCTATATAGGCACACATACACGAAATGACATACGGACAGTGATATTCTTTACATTAACGTTAGTAATAATATGAGATGGAAAACAATCTAAATGGCATACAATAGGGAACTGCTTAGATGAATTACATCACAACCGTAGAACGGAGTACATTGCAGCCGTCAAAAAGTGCTTTTTACATATTGCCTCAATGATAGCGTTAAGTGAAAAAAGCAAACACTTCATGTATAGTAGGTTACCGTACTTATATGTTATATTGCGTATGTTAAATAAACATATATGTTAATATATATATATGAATGGAAATGAGAAAATGGAGACAAAAAGTATGAACATCCCTCTCTAGAAAGTGGTCATGAAAGCAAAGGGAGAGAAAGGGGTTATTGCTGCTGCATAATGTGGAATCAAGGGCTGGCTTGGTTGAGATTAGAGATGAGGCTATTTAAGCGTTGACACTAAGGAGGCAGTCAGGAGGAAAAGTTGCAGATAAGGGAGAACATGAGGATGATGGTGGAACCAGGCCCCCAGGAGATGAAGGAGATGAGATCCAGAGCACAGGGGAGAGGAGAAAGGACATCTTTTCCCAATGTAATAGATGGAAGGAGGAAAAGCATGGTGTGCACACAGGGAAGGTACAGATTAGTCACGAGAGGTTAAAGAAACTCCTTTAATTAATTTTATTTTCTCTCTGGAGAATGCTTAGAATCCTTGGGGAGGTGTAAGTCAGAAGTCTGAGAAATAGAACAAGGTTTAGAATTGTGAATATGACAAATAGGAAGCCTAAGTGATCTGGCAACTTTAGAGGAATTGTTGGATGGCATTGATGATACAGTTGATAATTTCCTGCAATATTCATTCTCACTTTATTTACACTTTATCAAAATCCTACCCATGCCAATTTAAGAAGGGTGACCAGGCACACCAGTTTACCTGCCTTCCTCCCAATGTCCTACTGAAATGACAGTAATGTTTACAAAAGAAAATTTTTTTCTACAGCGTTGAGAATGAGAATGGAAGTGATGAGGAAACTTGAGATTTTGATGAATTTCAGACTGAAGAACTGATAGATAAAGCAGAGTTTAAAAAGCCCAGGGGCAGAAGGAACAGGCGAGAGTCTGCAGCAGAGCGGCAGCAAGCATGGGAAGGCACTTCTGGTGAAAGGCGAGTCCAGACAGCAGCAGGACATTAAACAAGGACACTTATTGCAGGAGTCTTCGTCAACCACTGGGACACAGAGGAAGAAGTGCGATTATATAAGCCGGTAGAGAGAAAGAACAAGTTATCAACAAGGAAACGAACTGTTGTCAGATTTCTCATCAGCAACACTACAGGTTAAAAGAAAATGGAGAAATGCCTTCAAAGTCCCGATGGCAAATATTTTGAACCTAAAATTCTGTGTCCCATGAAACTATCAAGTATGAAAGAAAAATAAGAGTATTTTTGCAAGTGCAAGGACTTAGAAGGTTTATTTTTCCAGACTGTTGCTGAAAGAAAAAAAATCTAAATTATAATACCCTCCAGCAAAATGAAGAAAAAGAAAACACTGTAACCAAGAAACAGTAGATTTAATTCAAGATTGCAAGAAAAGTAATTTCAAGTTGGCAGTGGTCAGTTAACCTAAATCCAAGTAAAATGTCTCCAAGAAGAATTACTTTAGTAAATACTATAATTAAAAACTCGAATGACTTTAGTGGTAGGGTGAAGGCATAGACCATTTATCAGTGAGGAAAAAGTAAGGCAATTGGAAACACCAGGGAAAACAAAAACCTGTTTAAGAAATCATGACGCAAATATATAATGGTATTAGGAAACATCATCTAAATTTGATAGATGAAAAAAAAGTTTAAAAGTAATATTTAAAATTACAAAAGTTATTACTAACAGATTACTAAAATATAGTATTAAGGAAAATTGGGAGGAAGAGTGAGCAAGAAGAGATGGAAAGAAATTTACTTACAGTAAGTTAAAATTCTTAAGCTTTCATAGCAGAAAATATTTCTCCTTTCCTTTGTTATATATATGCAATAAAAAAGCCTAAAAGTTCACTGCTACACAAATTCAGAAGTAGCGCTTTCTTTACGTCATAGCAGCATAGTAAAAACAGCATGTGTTTTGGAATAAAACAGACTAGGGTCCTGGATCTGTTACTTATAAGCTGTGCATCCACGGGCAATTTACTTAAGCTCTCTGAATCTTAGTTGGAGAAGTAAATTACCGAGAGTATATTAAGAGCCCAGTTATTGTCTTCCACACTGTGGGCTCACAATGAATATCTATTAGTATTGCTATTATTATTTATAGAATCTTCTTGAAACAAGAACTCAGCATGTGATATGGTTGATGACTACTTATTACGAGGGATGTGGCTTTATTAAGAAAGTCGCAAAATGGGAAGCTCTGCTGTTTTGTGTTAACATTTAATTTGTATTAACATTAATTGCCTGAGTAAAAGGAATAGAGAATTGTTTACACTCGCTGAGGATGAAGGGGGAATAGTGTGTCCCTGATCCCTGGGGAGTCCGAGAGCGGTAATTATCATCACAACCTTAGATGAAACATTTCAACATTTTAAAGGACACTTTACTGGAAGCTAAATAATATGCCAAATTTCTTTGCTTTTGTTTGAAATAATATTAGCTCATTTATGGGAGCATTGGTTTTCTCTTGCTTATCCCCTCTATTTGGCAGTTAGTTTTATTTGCCTTGATTAATTAAAATTGGCAATTATATCTATTATTTAACAAATGAAGTTCCTTTGGTAAAAACGGTTTTTTGATAACATGGAGCCCACATGAAAAAGAGACTTGAAGTGGCCTCTTAGGCTGATATCTGCCCTGCACCTGTGTTTGCACGAAGGGGTCTCCCTGAACAAGCCTGGCCTCCCGCTCCACCCTCGCTCTCCCTGGGAAAGACAGCAGGCGACCTGACGGGAGCCCGGGAGGGGGGACAGGATACACACGCTCCGCTCCTCTGCACGGGGCGGTGCAGAGCTCCCAGGCGCCTGTGCTCCTTGTGCGCGGCTGGAGAAGGCGCTTGGGCCGCTGGCGCAGCCTGTCCTGTCGTCGACGCGCAAGCGCAGTTTGGGTGCGCAGAGGGCTGGGAAGCCCGTTGTGGAATACGTAGAGCCTTATATTCTAAGCTCAGGCTTTAACAGTCGAAAATTTAAACTCCATCCGCCTAATTTTGCTGCCTCTCCTCTCTCCCTCTCAAAATTTTTAACTAAGGAGGGGGAAAGAGGTCCTAATTGCCCAGCCTCCTAAAATCTCAAGATAGTGCTAGGTGGGAACAACTAAGTTCAAGTCTCACATATCATTGAAGCAACTTGTTAAGCAACTACATACCAAGGAAAGGAGGTAAACAGAAATGCGAAGACTAATGTTGAAAATATAAGTAGTTGACTACGCAGTGAGACAGCGCTTATAACACATAACGAGCAGTTGGTATGTGTAATCAAATTCTATTGTGAGATAAATTGACATGTTTTAATTTTTGGCAACCTGTCTTAGTCTCCAAAAAGTGATAAACTCAGCAATAAGCACCCAAATGTCCATCTTCACCTTTTTACCCTGAATTGTAGAACTCCAGAATTTAAGGAGATCTACCATTTGTTTCTCATTATTGTGAGTTTAACAACAGATTTGTAGCTGCTGTTTTATAATTCTTGCAAAACCTTTCCATTTTGACCTATGGAACAAGAATTTAGATAAAAAAAATTAAAAACAAGCATTGAAAAATGCATAGTCAGGTTCAGGCTATAATAATATTTGAGGATCAAAATATATATTAAATTTTTATGTTAATGTGATCTTAATACTGAGCAAAACTTAATTTTTCTTTTTAATAAGCTTAAATAAATTAATAAAGTATAAATTCTCCTAGTTGTGTTCCTAAAGTCTGAGTATTCTAACAGCTTCTTAATTAAAAATGCTGTGGATAAATTATTACAAAGATAGGATGGTTCTGTTTGAGGTAATACAAATTGATTTTATTCCGTAAAAAATCATTTTTTTAAAAGTTTGGGATATTAGCCAAACAAGGCAGGAAATGGAAAGCATATTTAAAAAACTATAGGAGCTCAAAAAAAGAAAAAAATCTTTAAGGCAAGTCTTGACTAGTTGTCTAAATGAGCCAACAGCTATAGGCTGTCTTATTTCTATTCTCTACTCAAGGCATCATCAATTATAATTTTAAAGTTTTTTAAAGAATACAATATGTAGTTAGGATCTAGGTATCTTAATCATTTTTTAATATGAAAGAATTAATTCAACCACAAAAACGGTGTCTTAGATATATGACATGACATTGAGTCGCCTCCACATAATTCTTTAATTTTAGTAAAGTCTATGCTTATTAGTTAATTAAGGGTCAATACCTGTATCCAACTAGGAACTCAGTTTCTCGTAATAGTTATAAAATTATTAAGAATTTTCTATCATTTTTAACTGGTACTTACCAATGCAAACCGGATTTCCCTTTTTTAAAAACGTAAATTTTGGTTGAATATTTCATTATATTGGAGGGAAATATTTCAGGATTGAAGTTTGAGGACAACCTAAATGTCTTCAATATAAAAAGACAGGCTTGGGGCCGGCCCTATGGCGTAGCAGTTAAGTCCAACCTGCTACCATTTGGCGACCTGGGTGTGTGGGTTAGGAACCCAGGCGGACCTACACCACTTGTCAAGCCACGCTGTGGCAACAACTCACGTACAAAATAGAGGAAGATTGGCACAGATGTTACTCGGGGCTACTCTTCCTCAAGCAAAAAAAATAAAAAGAAAGAAAGAAAAAAAGATAGCCTTACTAATTCAAAGACTTGAAAGATATCAATCAAGGTGATTTTACCAACTACAGAACATTCAGATAAGTCACAGGGGTTACACTTCTTTGACATCTTTATTTTGGTTACTTTATTCTTGTCCTCGGGTTTGCATTTTTCTTGATCTTTGGTGCCTGGGAACACTTGACCAGTGTGGCAACTAGATCAGCCTTTAAATCGATTCTGGCTTCAGTGCTCCTCCCAACATCCACTGGCATCTACTTAGTCCTGAGCTCCAGGACTTACAATTCAGTGTCAGGGTCACTCAATTAGACCTTCTTAGTTTATGTAAAAATCTACTCATGAAAGCCATTCATTTGTCCCAGAAGGCGTATTTGAGTCAAAAGAAAAAAAACACTTAAAAAAATCAAAATGTATGAGCAACTCTATGTCACATTAACCCAAACCAATTAAATTTTCTACTATTTTCATATTTGGATGTAGTAGAATCTTCTAGATATTTAAAGATTCTGAGGTTGAAAGTATCTTAGTTTGCCTCAAGATAACATCAGAACAACCGATTTAGAAGTCAACAATTCCAGCAAACTGTTACTTACACAAACTATGAGCCTTATTTAAACTATAATTAGTCAAATTATTTTGTATTCAAAAAGACATCAGCATTTAGGAATTTTTTCAGATTGGAAATATTAAAAATTCCTTTAAGATAGTAAATCAATTATAACATTTTAAAATTCCTTAATTGTCAATTATTCAACATCAGTAGTGGGCATGATTTAAGGGGATTTTAATGATAAAACCCAGACATTTGTATTTTTTCATAAAAGTTGGTTTCAAATACTTTAGTAGCATAAAAGGCAACCAAGCATTTAGAATAGCACAGTGCCATTGGAATATGAGAAATAAAACACAGTTCAATTAAGATAGATGGAGGAGATTTCAGATTCAATTCTGTCCATTTTTCTAATGTTTACATCTATAAAAAACTTCAAAAATGGATATTGGATTTTTTTTAATGAGGAAGATTGCCCCTGAGCTAACATCTGTGCCAATCTTCCTCTATTTTATGTGAGATGCCACCACAGCATGGCTTGAGGAGTGGTGCTAGGTCTGTGCCCAGGATCAGAACCTGTGAACCCCAGGCAGCTGAAGCGGAGTACAGGAACTTAACCACTCAGCCATGGGGCAGGCCCCTGGATATTGGATTGTAAACTGTATGTTTTTAAAAGCAGCTTTTCGATCTGCCCAGATAGATGCTGGCTCACAAGCCCTTGCCAGGTGTTCATTAGTGATGGCGTGTAAACTTCTCCCCTCCCACCCCCACAGGACAAGACAGCGTTCATAAGCACAGGAGAGCCACGGAAATGCAAATGGGACAGACCTAGTTTTTGCTGCACAGCAGAAATCACATAAATTTTATTTGAATTTTAGGAAGAAATCCTGTCAGTTTAGAAACCCTCAAGAAGGTAAATCAATTGATCTTTGAAGTCAGCCCAATTACTCACTTAAAAATTTTAAGGTGGGAAATATGCCAGCAGTGTTCTAAAGAGTCCTATCGCAAAAACACAAGCTGGGTGTTTGAACTTGTTTCACAGAGTAAGGAAGAGTGAAAGTAAACGCAAATGTGAAGGAAAGAAATAGAATTCAATAAAACAACTAATAAATCACTGGTTGGATGCAATTTTTCACTCCCCTAATGCTTGTGTTAGCATCCCATAGACACAGACCACGTGTATGTGGCAGGTATATAACTTAGCAAGAGCTACAAACTTTTTTTTAGTGTAAAGGAAAAGGAAGTCATCTAGTTTCACAATGGGCAAGTTTTCTGAACGGTGGACTTACAGTGAATTACTAGTTTCTGCAAATACAACAAAGTACTACTCAAGACATAAGCTCTGATGCATTTCATAATGCTTCAACTTCAAATAGGAAAGAATAATTACAAATGGACCTTGTTTTATAAGAAATTTGCTGAAAAGAATACATTTTTCACACAAAATGTTGAAGTTAGGCTAAACAATCAGCAATTACATATACATATATAATGACATCTTATCAGAAGATCTTGTTAAAGGTCTTCTTATGACCTGATCCTCTTCCTCAAAGGAACATACAATCACTCTCAGTGGCTCCTGCCCTTTTCTACTTCCTCATAACTTTCACACACAGGACTTGTCGCATCATCATCTTCTTGGTCATCCTCTCAATGAGGAAGAGAGAAACCTAAGAAGAAAACGAGGAAAGCAGACACCCACTTTTTTGTGGCTATTACCGCCCACCCTTACTCCTCTGAGTGGCCTGACAGACTTGTACCTTTACTGTCTTTCCCTTGCCAACCTCCACATGCAGGACAATTTAAATACATCCTCAAATGGTTTTATCAGGAGAAATTTGCAGTGCAAAGGCTGGTTTGTAAACACTTAACTAATACATTGTTGTTCTGATTACCAAACTCCATTACTTTCATATAAAAGGTCCTCTCTTTCTTTACTCCTAAATATTTTACCACCATATTAGTTTTTAATGTTGTAACAAAACTATCAAATCATAACGTTTCCAACATCAAGGGAAGAAAATGCAAAATACATGACGGGAAAAGAAAAGAGTTGAATATCATTGATTACAGTTTAGATTAAACGCCTGCACAGCAGTGTTACTTCCTGCCTTGCTGACTTTATTATTATTTGTAGACTACCTCATTCCACCACAGGAATTGAGACAACATGCAAAGCGATGTATCTAGAGCAGATGAGGGGAAGAGGAATGGAAGGGGAAGGGGAGAAAGAAGAAGAGAGCATGGACGTCAAAGGGTCCTGATCATACCTGTGATTTAAAATTTTTTACTCCAATTACAAAATGATGTTATTTGTATTTTAGACATGAGCAAGGTTGTAGGGTTAAATTTAAGGGCAAGTAAGATCTTCCCGAAGTTAACATTGCTTTAGAGTCACCCTGATGACAAATATACTTTCCACATCACAGTGGCTGGGGGATGGCGAGAAAAAAGGTTCTCATCTTTTTCTACAACCTTGGTTCCCCTAAACCAGAGAGATGGAGAGAGATTCAAAATGCTGTTTTCCAAGACCTCCTGCACAGAGGTACTACTACAGAAAAATGTGTGAGTTAAAACTCACCAGCCTTTTCTACGTATCAGTACAAGAACCTGGAGCCTACTCTGCCCCGATTCTGGCAGTTCCCATCCAGACATTTCCCAAGTCCTCCCCTGCCTCCCTTCTCCTTCTCTTTGCATCCCAGCTTCTCCTGGAGCTGGCCCCACGGGCTCTGTATCTCTTGAATTAAACCCTGTCCCAGCCCACACTCTGCACTGAAGTCCAGTTGTGTCTACCTCAGCTGTAAGGCGATTATAATTTCCTCTTGCTCCAGTTCTCCTCTTCGACCCCAAGGACAGTGGCTCACAGCTCTGTGGTCTCAGGACCTCTTTACAATCCTAAATATGACTGAGGACTGCAAAGAGCTTCTTCAGAGGTGGGTTGGAGTGATTGGTATTTATCATATGGGAAATTAAAATTGAAAATGTTTTTATTTATGCATTAATTTATATAGAAATATCAGGAATAAACTCCCAATAATAAATGTATTAGCATAAATAACATTCTAAAAATAGCCACATTTTCTATAAAAAAAATAAGTGAAACTTGCCATTGTTTTACAATGTTGAATGTCTGGCTTAATAAGAAACAGCTGAATTCTCATAACTGCTTCTGCATTCAAGCTGCTGTGACATGTAGTTTGGCTGAAGTGTATTAAAACCTGGTCTTACACAGATATGTACCTAGAAAATGAGAAGAGATATTTTAACGGTTTTCAGATAATTGTGGTAATACAGCAAATCGTAAAAAGTAATAGTTTGTTAAAGGTTAGATGCAACATGCCATGTGAAAGCACGTGAATGAATTTTGCATATCTGCTGCATCAAAATCCATTGGTTTTGCACTTTGAAGGAGTAAGTTTACTCATGCATGGTTTGTAGTGTTGGCCATATGGGATATATCAGTTCACTGAGTTATGCATCTCTTCTGAATATTAACATATTTCACTGAATAATATTAAAAGATCACATTCATTAATATCGTCATGAATCTTGTTAGAAAAGTCTTGAAGTATTGGAAAGCTGTCAAGATCATGGGAGCAGATACAAGTTTTTCAAAATTCTAATTTTCGCTTGAAAAGCTCAAATTTTATCACAGGCAACAAACATTATCAGTTGTTTTCCTTTAAGTGACAGCCTCATTTTGCTCATTTTTGAGAAAATGGCTGCCAAATATCCACGTCTGAATAAACATATTTTATCTCTCAGGTGTTCTTGTGAGTAAAAAGGTGTTCTGTGTACAAAGGGGCCACAATTCTACAACTCCAGTAATGACACAGTGCTCTCCTAGAGACACTGCTGTCCTTTGATATTAGAAGTGCTTCTATGTAAAGCCCGTTTCATCACACAGAACATTGAAAACACATGGACTCCAGAGTTAAGACTTAACAAAATTAATAGTTTTACTGCTACTCCCAGGAAATTCTTAGGAGAAACCAGATGTTTTTTTCCTACTGAGAGTGCATGGTGGTGAAGAATAGACTGCTAGTACAGTTAGGGCCACTGTGCTGATTCAGGCACTGTTGCTCCTGTATCGTCACAGCAAAGGTGCACAATGGAAAACAAATAGCATCTTAGCATTGCCATGCAAATAGTTTTACCTTTTGAATCCCTTGAAAGGTTCCCAGAGACTCCCAGGGGTCCACAGACCAGGCTTTGGGAACCTCTGGTCTAGGGTTTTCATGCTTTAACCTTTCTCAGCATATTCAGGGCTAAGAAACTTGGAGAAGAGGGGCTTTTCCAGGAAGGACCAACAGTTAAGGAAGGTCCCAGAAGAAATCTGGAAAGTTGGAAGATTTTAATCATGTGAGGATTTTATCAGGGCCAGTCCTGAAACAGAATGAGAGAGTGGAAATTTTGAGCTGACTGGAAATTAGTTCCAATACCTTTGACTTTCAGCCTACAAGAGGAGCTGTGGTGAAAGCAGCAGGCTGAAGGGAGGTGGGGAGAAAGCCAGTGATGTAAACACAGGCATCTCTTCTTCTGCACAGACTCAGGAAATTTTAGCATGGATGCTAATGTGGTCCTCGTTCCCCTGTCTTGTACAACTGTGAGCTTCCAAAATCCATCCTCTAAGCTGGGGGGCAACAAATGTTTTCTGTAAGGGGCCAGATAGTAAATATTTTATATTTTGTGGGTCACACAGTTTCTGTTGCAACTACACAGCTCTGCTGTTGTGTAGCAAGTAAGTTTCAAAATCTTTATGTATGGACACAAATTTGGATTTCATAAAGTTTTGTATGTCACAAAATATTATTCTTTTAATTTTCTTCCAACCATTTAAAGATCGGACTTGGACTGTGGGCTGTAGTTAGCAGACTATGCTCCCACCCCAAAGAGAGACGCTAATGAGAAAAAATGGGAGTCCGACGAAGGGTAACTTGGATAAATGAAGGCCCTTTAATACTCTTTGATTTCCATCTTTATTTCAGGCTGACCTTATACACTGGTCAGCCAAGTACATGTGGCATTGTTTTCTTAACACTGCTGATAAAAGTCACAAGCACTCTGACAAAAAAGAAGTCATGGAACGTAAAATACACAATATAACATAGCATAACAATGTAATATATTGTGATAACAACAGTTCGAATTTTTATTAAATTCTGCCAGTTTTCATCTACAAAGCTATTCCACAAAATTATGTTTGTATGAAAAAAAAGAAAAGAAAAGAAACTAAACAAACTCCCCTCTGCATTTGGCCCCAGGCAGAATAAAAAAATGTAAAAACAGAAATATGAGTGTCTCTAAGCAACTCGGTTCCGCAGGATCTAACCTGTTGAACAAGGCCGCTGTGAAACCTCAGGGTGAGTGGCTGGATCCGCTCTATCCCAGGAGTGCCCTCCCTGCCTGCCCAGCTTCTGCAGAGTCGAGAGACTCCTCAAGCCCCATTCAAATCTTATCTTTTTGGTAAAGCCTTCTCTGTAGGTCATCTCTCACATCTGAATTCCTAGGCATTCCTTTATGGTGCTGTTTATTTGACAATCATACTGATTAGTGGGGTCTTTTCCAGTGTTTTCTTAAACTGCTTTTCGACTCCTGAATGTTTAACTGTAAACCCATAAAAAATCACAATCCTCTTCTAGTTTCTTGTAATTTCTGTGTCCCTTAGCACAATGCCTCATTCACAGTAAGAGCAACCCAATAAGTACTTGGTTAAAATCAAATACAAGTAAAAGAATACATTTTTTGGCCTATTCTTCTTCATGATTTCTCCATTCAATGTCTTCTTCATTCTCCCAGAAAGAAATTTTCTCCGTATTTATCTTGCTTTAGAGTTTTTAATCTACTCAAGAAATTTTTTTAACCTAACATTGAATTTACAAACTAACATTATTTTGTTAGTTTTTCCATTCAGCACTTTGATACTATTGCCTAATTATTCCCTTTTCATTTTTTTCAAATCCTAAGAATTTAAATGACTTTGAGGTGTCTTTTTGATGTGTTTTCAGTCATGCTGAGCTGGGTTCTTACCATTAACCAGGTTACCATTAGATCCCTGACCTTCAAAAAGGTTCTGGAGTTGCATCTATAAATTGGGTATAGAATGAGAGTAAGGATGTAGAGTTAGTACATGAGGAATGGGGTCAGGAAGCGTAGGATTGCCACATTGATTCTGACAAGCAAATGGATGGTGTCCACCACAGTTTTGAGTGCATATATCCTTTGACCCATCGTTGCACTTTTAGCATTTGGTTCTATGGATATACTTAGAAAAGTATTTCAAGATATATGAACAAGAATGTTTATTGCAGGATAATTTAGAGTAGGAAAAATATGGAACAACCTACATGTACATCAGTATGGAAATTATTGAATTAAATACATTATTTCCATAAAATAAAACACTATGTTGTATTTAAAAGAATGAGATAGGGCTGTGTATGCTGACATTGAAAATCTCTAAGATTTGTTATTTAATAGTTGAAAAATCAAGGCGCAGTGTGGGGCAAATAGTGTGATTTCATTTGAAAATATGAAATGGGCATTACTTATAAAGTTTTATACAAAAAATATTATTTTCCCTAAGAATACACACAAAATTGTTAACTATGATAACACTTAGTGAAAAATATTAGAAGGTCAGAGAAAGACAGTCCTCATTTTCCTTTCTTGCCTCTGTCATGCGCTGTACGGGTATCGTGAGCCTTAGATTGGAACTTACAGCAGATGCTTCACAAATGCCCACTGCCTTCACCTCATCCACGTGTCTAGTCACTGCTCCAGAGTGTTTTTAGAAAATATTTATGCCAAATTAGAAAATGCTTGAACTGTGATGAATCACCATCCAATCTGTAGTACTAACCTATGTAATTTACAAATCTAGATTTTTCACTACCCACACACCATTTATTATTTCATTTTCTAGATTGCTTTGAGATGACAAAATAAAATAAATCTGTATTTGAAACATTTTTCTTTTAAAGAACCTTCTAGTATAAACTGGACTATATATTTAGACACAGGAAATTTTTGAAATAGCCTTACTGAAGTTATATCTTTAGGTAAAAACACAAAGTTGTATGATGCTGACTCAGCCTGACTAATGGGAAAATAACATTTCATCTCACATTCTAACAGTCTGGCTAATCCAAAATAAGAACGTCTTCACCAAGCCCACATGAAAGAGAACAGAAGTAAAGAAAAGAAAAAGAAGAAAAGGATGAAAAAAACACAAAACAAAGGAAAAGAAGGAAAGAGAACTCGTCTCTTCTTGGGAGGCCAGCATGACATAGGCCAGAAGAGAAGTCAGAAGCGTGCTGGAGAAAGTATGATCCAGCCCATCTGCACTAACTCTTGCTGTACTGGAGTTATTACCTTTCTACTCTATATTTTCACTGATAAAAATGGATTTTTAATTATTTAGTCTGGTTTGGGTCACCTGTCAGAAATCATGATATAAATTACCTTATCTCAGTGTATTTCTATGGCAACCATTGAAAACCAAATATTACTTAGCCTTGAGTTATTCCAAAGTGCTAAGAAGAGACTCAGACACTGTAGACCATCCATGCTGCTCTGTGTCTGCTGCCAGTCACACCTCATGGCAACAAGGAAGGCATTGTGGTAGAGCATGGATTCCTCAGGAGCCTGTGTAACTCTTTCCTGGAAGGTAGATGGAACGGTCTAGTAAATACATGAGGCTTTATCAAACTAAACCTATGTTTAAGGCATGCTCAGGGTGAGAGGAAAATTTAAAAAGCAGTATGTTGAAATCCTTTCAGAAAAGGGCACAGCCTGATAATGTACAGAATGTTAATTGAAATGTTACAGAATTTTAATGTTACACAATACATTACAGAATTACGTTATAGTAATGTCACAGAAATTTACTTGCATACTTATCAGAACCTGAGGAAGAAGATCTGCAGAAGAAATCTCTGACATGACCCTTTCACTTAATGATGAATAAGCAGGGAATTTTTCTGACTTGCCTAAGTTGATACAACAAGTTAATATCATATCTAAGAAGAGAACATGCAGGAGTTGCATAAAAGGTTATCCACTAGAGAATACTTTTACCTTCAAGTACTCATAATAAAGGTAATCATGGAATACTTGGAATAATCAATTCTAGAACCAACCTAAATGTTGTTTTGGCCAGTTTGATTCTCTTTCCCACCAACCATTCATTAGAGCCAAAATACTAATCTGAATTCACTCTCTTTCTTCCCTTCATGGATTGGTAAACTCTTATGGAGTAGAGAACAGTATCAAAACACAGGAAAGGGATGGTCTAGTGGACACACCTGGGAACCGTGAAAGTAGCAGCTGTTGGAGGGATGTGTGGAGAACTGCTGCAATTCAGTGCAGAAAGGCCTAATTGAGATGGGGCCATCATGAAGGCCTCTTGGGAGGGATGCTCCAATGCACTTTGAAGAACAAGTAGGAGATAGCTGTGTGAACAACAGAGAAGGACATCCAGGTAGAGGAAACAGCATGTGCAATGACCAAGAGACATGAAAGTTTTCATAAAAATTTATGTCAAAGCACAAGTTGCAAAAGAACAATCCTAGGTGATGAGATTAGAAAAGCAAGGGTAGAATGTACAGAGTTTTGGTTGCCATGTTGAGTTTCAACTTGATCTGAAGGCTGACCTGAGACGTTTGCAACAGTCATTCTGAGCTATGTGAAAGATCTGGTAAAACAAGTAACAAGGGCATCTTTGCAAAGACCAACAAAGTGAAGTTAGAGCAATACATAATCGAAAGACAGGTGAGTGTAGGCAGAGAGGGATGGAGAGTTTTGAGAAAGGTGAAAGAGAAAACATGAGTAGCCATCAGATATTCTTGATGTAGGCACTGCATGGATAAAGTGGAATATGTATGGTGATAATGGATAGAAAAGACACTTTGCATTTTCACTTTCAGTTCTAGGTCAAGTTATAGAACTGGAAGAATTGCTTAGCTGTCGTAATTTTCTCAGTCTAGCCACAGATACCCTACAATATTTACTCAAAGCTTGCAGTGCTTTTGTAATTTTTCATTTTAACACTTTCATGAGGTTTGTAAGGGAAAGTCAAGAAAAAGGAAAGTATTTGTTGTTATCCATTTGCCATTTTGGTGTGAAAGTCACTGTATTTCCTTTTCTTATTCTTTTACCTATCTGCCAAACCAGAGTTTAAGTTCCTATTTTATGGGCAAAAATACTATATAATTTCTATCTCTAGCATAACACCTTAAATAATGTACGATATTAAACCATTTAATATTATTTCGGAAAAGGAGATCAATGGAAGATTTTCATACAACCCTCTATACTAGGAAAACAGCTACACGTCATTATCTAAAGAGTAATTTTGTACCTGTTAGATTTTCTCTTATCATGAGTTGTCAGAACCCTAGAGTAGTGAGGGGATTCGCCTTTATTAACTGTGTCAAGCTGTGGGGTAAGCATTTGTGAGTATTAACTATCACATTAATTGACTCTCATCTTCTTTCACTGAAATAAAAAAAATCTTCCTGTGTTTATATAAATTGTCTCAAATCCTTTATGGAAGCGAAAGGTATAAGTTACAAGATAGACTCTATGTACTGTAATATTCAATAAATATTCATGGTTAGTGATCATAGAATATATAGATAGCACCAAACCAGAATAAGAGAGAATATGACAAATCTTGGTCATGTTACTCTATTGTGGCCATCCACTACATTGTGTATTTGAGAAAGTATTTCCTCCCATTCTGCTTCACAGAAATAATGAGATACCAGTATTAGAGTTTCTTCTAAGGAAATTTCCTGGAGTGAAGGGAAAAATTAAGTGCACTGAGTTTGCTGAGGTTATCCAGGCTTCACTAATGAGGAACTTGTCTGTTCTTCTCCTTAAAGTCTAAACCTCTTTCAGTTTAGTGGGGTTACAAGTCTTATCATAAGCCTTCCCTTTTGAGTTTATAGGAAATTAAAATTTACCCTGTGCTAAATCAGAGTGTAAATAACTAATCCCTATGCTGCTTCGAGGGCTAGTTGAGATACTAGAGATGAGGCAGAAAATGATATTGCACTTCCCAGAAAATGAAAGAAGATTAAAAATTAGTATATTTGGCCACTGATCTAAAGACTCCTGGCAGAAGAGCCTTTGCAGAATCACCCAAGTTCTAACTGTGACATGAAAAAATTAGCTGGAGTTTTCCTCCATCTCTTCTTCCTGCCCTACTTTCTTCGCTAGAATAGATTACATACCCTAGGGGATGGTATGGTGTGCCGCCATGATCCACTTCCAGAATTGAGACTTTCACTGCCCCCAGCTACTTGGAATGTTGGGGCTGATGGCTCTCACTGAGATCCTCTTGAGGAACTGATCTCAACTGAAGACTTCTCAAAGGCAATAGTAGATGCCAGGAGAAAGGGAATGACATGCTCAAGTGCTGAAAGTAAATAACTATCATTCTAGAATTCTACAATCTGCTGAATGATGCTTCAAGGATAGGGCAAACCAAAGAAGTTCAGACAAGTGCAGAGAATTTACATTTAGTGGATCCTTGCTGAAAGAAGAACTAAAAGAGATATCAAGAAAATGACATTGAACCCAGAAAAAGGAGATACAAGAACTGATGAATGGAAGACATGTTAGAAAATCTGCCCAATACAATAGTAATCATAATGATCAATTATAGTGTAGAGAAACACAGTGGAAGTAAAGTGCTGAACAATATTACATAAAATGATAGGAGGTAATCAAAGTATTCTCAGGTCCTTGTGCCAATTGGGAGTTGGAAGAGATAATGATTAACTTCAAACACAAATAGGTCAAGTATGTATATTAAAAATGTAAGAGTATCCACTAAAAATATTGAATGTATAATTTCCCAACGAATAGTGGGAAATAAAGTAGAGAAGAGAAGCCTGATCAATCCATCTGAGAGTGTAAAAAGAGAAGACACCGATGGCAAGCGTAACTATTATGGGTGCTGCTGTGAGCCCCAGGAGCCCCTTTCAGGACTGAGGTATTCATTCCCTCAGGTGCTGAAAGTGGTGGCTATTTATAGCCCACTCTTGAAGGAAGATACTTTCCACAAGTTTACACTCTGTCTCTCGTGACAGCCCACATCCAGTAACTGGTCAAAGGAAGGATGGAAAAGTCCAACTCACTTGCCTCAATGTAAGATGAATCCTAAAAGCCATCTTAGCTCCAGAGCTCTCTTTAGGATAAGCTGAGGCTTTGGCTACAAATGCATCACAGCTCAATTCCTTGCTTTGTCCAATTCTGCCTCCTTCTTCCCTTACACAAAAGGGGTCACAAAAGCACTCCCCAATAAATGTCCTGCATGCAAGTCTCTATCTTAGATTCTTTCACCCAGGAATCTAGCTTAGGGCAATTATCTTGCGTGTGCTAGGCATTAGGATATAAAGATGAGTAGAAGAAGGCAAGGCATACCGAAGAAGTTACAAAGCCAATTTATCCAAATGGTTAGACTGTAGGTTCTAGAGGCAGACTTGCCAGTTACCACCTGTGTGACCATACATGAACTCCTTGAGCCTCAGTCTCCTTAGCTGTAGAATAAAGTTGCTGTGTGCTATGGAATGGATGTTTGTCCACCCCTAAATTCATATGTTGATGCCCTAATCCCCAGGGTGACAGTATTTGGAGGTGGAGCATTTGGGCGATAATTAGGGTAATTAGACCATGAGGGTACAGTCCTCACGATGGGATTAGTGCCCTCATAAGAAGAGACAGGAGAACTTGCTTTCTCTCCAAGGAGAGAAAGAAGAGGTCATGTGAGCACACAGCCAGGCATGGCCACCTACAAGCCAAGAGAAGGGGTCTCAGAATGAAACCTACCTTGCTGGCAATTCATCTTGAACTTCTCAGTCTCCAGAACTGTGAGAATGGATTATTTTAGTTTCAAGTCACGAGGTCTCTGGCATTTTGTTACTGCAGCCCAAGCTGACTGAGACACCACGGTATTAAATAGGAAGTGCTCAACAGTGCTAGACAATACTATTCATCGTATGTGAAAATATAATACCAGAGTGTTAAAAGTAAAGAAAGATAGGGGGCCCCCCGGTGGCACAGTGGTTAAGTGCACACATTCCACTTCAGTGGCCATGGGTTCGCCAGTTCAGATCCCGGGTGCGGGCATGGCACCCCTTGGCAAGCCACGCTGTGGTAGGCGTCCCACATATAAAGTAGAGGAAGATGGGCACGGTTATTAGCTCAGGGCCAGTCTTCCTCAGCAAAGAAAAAAAAATGAAGAGGATTGGCAGCAGTTAGCTCAGGACTCATCTTCCTCAAAAAAAGAAAAGAAAGTAAGAAAAAAAGATAAAAGTGGAATGGCTTTGTTTTGCCTCAAAAACGACTTTGAGAAGAGGTGATACTGGAGTTTGAACTTGAAAGATGAATAGGACAGTGTCAAACAGGGAAAAATTGAGATCTACTGCCAAGCAGAAGAAAGAACAGGAGCCAAATCACAAATGCACAGCAAACTGCAAATAATCTGCTTGAGATGGTGTATAGATGAAGGTGGCAGGAAGTAGGACTGGAAATATTGGAGCTAGCCTTTGCAGCTTGGATTTTATTCTGTAGTATGCAACAGAAAATTCCAATGCCTTTATAAACGAATGTGTGACATGATTAGACTTGTATTTTTAAAGGATAAAAACCTAACCACAATGGCAAGGATTTATTGAAAAATTAAGGAGAATATGGAGCCAGGAGACTTGCAAGGAGCCTAAAGCATGGGTTCCAAGCAGAAGGTGAGAACAGGCTGAACTAGGTCAGTGGCAGAAGAAATTGATACTGAATAAGTGACTTTAAAACCCTTAGAAGGCAAAGTCAAAAGGATATGAGCTGCATAGGTGAGAGGAGAGGAAGGCAGAGGAGTCCAAGCCGGTCTCTGAGTGCTCTAACTTAAGTAAGCAGTTGAGAGATGGGAGAGACTAGTTTTATCTTGAACATGATCAGTTTAAGATATTAGATTAGCAAAAAATTATGTAAGAGGACTAGAGGGAAAGAGGCTAAATAAAAAACAGAACAATACTTGAAGAATGCTGTCATTGTGCATGGAGAAACAGTCTTCATCTGTCAGTGTGGCTGCAAAATAATTTTCTACCTGGTTACATTAGCATATGGAAAATGTGTGTTTCTTTCCCCATGGAAAAAGAACACTTATGCAGTGAATGCATAACAAGTCTGAGTACTTCATTCTGAATACCTGAATGTGGGTTTTCAATGGACAATTCAGACTGAATTTCAGGCACTGTTCACTAATAATTTATAATATGCATAAATAGCCTTCTCTATTAGATTTATATCCATGAATTTAAATTAAGATCCACTTAGTCTGATGCCTTGGAGTCTAGTTGAAAATGTGCCAAAAGTTTGGCTTTTAGGTTTTCAAGCTTTGGGGGGATTAATTCATCCACCAGAAGCACACTAATTCCATATGTCTGAGTTTAGATGTATTTGCTACTTCTGAGAGAAACAATGATGACACTATGCTGACTTTCAAAATGAATCAAATAAAAGGAAAAGCATAATTCAAAGCCACATTTGGATTCATTTGCACATATTTGTGACTTAAAAGATTTTTGTCATCATTTGACTGGAGCCCTGTTGGAAACTATTTATGAGTCACTTCTGGAGAGCTCTTTTCAGGATGCTCAGCTTTAAATTGCACCCAAGGCCTGTTTTGCTTTCCCTGATCATGTAACCAGCTGACGACCTTTGTATAATTGTGTCTCTGAAGCCCTGTCAGCAGGACAACTCCAAAGCCATGTTTAAATCTAGTGGAAACATGAAGCCCAAGATGAAATTTAGCACTTGCACACTCAACTTGAGAGGTTCTATGGTAAAAGAAGGCAGACTAGGATGAAATCAGAAAATTTCATCTGGACATAAAACCATTCATTTCGAAGACATTAAAATGGCTGCCTGGGAGAAATTGTACCTCCAAAACTTTTAATACTACCTTATATATCAATAGGTCTAGTGGCAAGTATACAGAAAGTTTTATAAGTATTTCATGACAAAAAATGAGCTTTACTATCAAATTGTATGTATTGCCATTTTCCACTCATTCAGCAATGGATCTCCTTCATGAAAGGTCGTATTGTATTGTATGTGCTGATGTTTCTCCAGCTAATCAGCAAACACTCACTGAGCTCTTAGGGATACTGAAATGTGCTTGATAAAATGAAAGTAAAATATTTTTAATACAAGTGTATAAACACTCCTTATGTTTTAAGAACAGACAAATGGAGGGGAGGGACACTCTGGCAAAGATGAAGCTACATAGAATTATGTACATCAATCTTCTTCATGTACCTAGCCCAAAGAGAGCATCCAGAGCTATGATGTCAAACAGCTAGTGCTGTTTTTAACAATTCTAATTATCCATTTTAAGCTTCTAGAAAAACATCCTTTGCTCCATATTTCTCTGATTTTCAAAGTCTAGAATGAATAGTATCACATCAGTGCATGTGTGAAGATTTGAAACATATCCCTAAACTTCTTTGACTCTCCTCTCATTGAGAGGTGAGGGCAAAGTCCTCTCCTAGAGATTGGGCTCTGATTTCTTGACCAATGCAATGCCAGTGGAGGTGATGCTGTGCCAGTTTCTGGGCCCAGGCCTTAAGAAACTGAGAACTTAACTTTTTATATCTTGACACACTCTTTATTGGAACTCAGACAATTCTCTGAGAAAGCCAAGCTGCCCTGTGGAGACATCTACGTGGAGAAAAATCTACAGAAGGAAAAAAGACTAGATACCATAGCTCTGGTTTAGTTGACCCAGCCAATGTCAGGTGGAATGGAGATGAGGTATTCTTACTGAGTCCTGCTCAAACTGAAGATTCACAAACAAAAGACTATCAAAGTATCAGAATTGCTAGAAACATCAAAACAATAGAATGTCCAGAAATTATAAATATATAATATATATGTGTATATATAGATACATACATCACATATGCATGCATTACATATATATACACACATAGTGAAATTCAAAACACAAGAAAAGACTTAATTAGCTGATTAGACACAACTGAAGAGAGGTTTATAAACAAGAAGTTTTTAAAGCTGGAAAAATTCTATCAAATGTGTAACACAAAAAACAAAAATGGATAGAAAGCATGAAGGAACAGTAAATGAAAATATAACTTTGTCATGATGAATGAAGAATAAGCAATATTTAAATGGATAATGGCTGAAACTTATGCAGAATTTAAGAAAGCAATGTATTCTCCATTAAAATGCCCAAAATATTAAAAGCAAGACAAATAGAAGGAAGAACACATCCTGAAAAAAAATGTGGGTAAGACTAAACAAATATTGCCTATATAAGTCAATTAAAATAATATTTAATTTCTTGGGTTTAAAAAAATCTTTAAAGAATTTGTTTGGATAACATTAATGTATAAAACTAGAAAGGGAATGGTGACCAGAATTAAAGTGTCTCCAGGCCCTTGTATTACTTAAGGATAGAGTAAATATTCCAATTAATTTTAGACACAATGAAGTGTGCATATTACTGTTTCAATGGCAATGATCAAAAGAATTTAAAAGAAATTATATCTTCCAAACAATAGTTGAAAAATAGAATTAAAAAAATGATAAATCCAAAGAAACTCAAGGGAAAACAATAAGCACAGATAAAAGAGACAAGTAAAAAAATGCAAAATAAAAAATTAGGATGAGTATTGAAGTTATAAACTTGAAAATACCTCAACTTCCATAACAGAAATAAACTAGAAACTAATTACAAAAAGATATCAGATAAATATCCTCAATATATGAAAATTAGAAAATATTATCAACCAAATGAATGTGCAACATATCAAAATTTGTGGCATAAACACAGAGGAGACACAAGGGAGAAGAAGGTTATATGAAGATGGAGGCGGAGATTGGAGTGATGTGCCTACAAGCCAAGGAAGACCAAGGATTGCCAGGAGCCAGCAGAAGCTAAGAGAAACACATGGGCTGGTTTCTCCCTCACTGCCTCGAGAAGAAGCCAATCCTGTCACCTCCTTGATTTCAGACTTCTAGCCTCCGGAACTCAATTGAGCCAGCTTTGGTATAGTCAGGAAACCACTTTATAGTTTGCAAATGAAACAATTGAAGCTACTAGAGAAGGAGGCAGACTAGCATGTGTAAACGCCCCCAGGGTTTACCAGAAACGGAGGTGCAGAAAGAAGACTTTTCTGGACCCAGCTTTGAATTTGTCAAAAGATTTGTCATATGTGGAATGAGCTTATTTTCTACAATTACCATAATCTTTTGAATTTACCCTCAAAAAATTGCAAATAGTTTTGACATTGCAATGGCAGATCCTCCTCATCTTTCTGAGGAATGTCTCAGAAAAATGTCAGAGACCATCAAGTTTCTAAATGGGGCAAGGTTCTGCTTGTGCCATCCCATAGCGCTTTCATGGAGAGTATGCAGCAAAATGTCTTGAAGTGAAGATATGCAAGTTTATTCCAAGACACACCCAAAATTTGGCAAGTGAGTTTGTCTGCTATGTGAATTATTGTCCTGGGCTAGACTGTGAACTCTAAATACAGATAGTAGTATAAAACAATGTGTGCTGTGTGATGTTTCTCTTTTTTTATTTTCTTAGCAGATTGAGAAGTTATAACCCTCTCTTCCAAAACTGGGGTTATCCCTGGCCTAAATTTCAAAATAAAGAATACAATATCTAAAAATAAAAAAGGGTTTGTGGGCTGCAGCTAAAGAAGAGCATAGAGGAAGAATTGTAGCAATAAATTATTATGTTAGAAAAGAAGAAAAGTTCCAAATCAATAATACAAGCTTCCTTTTGAGAAACTAGAAAAAGAAGAAGTTCAAAACCAGTAAAAGTAAAAACAAAAAATATATAAATTAGCATAAATTAATGAAATAGAAAAAAAGAAAAATAAGTAAACTGAAACCCAAATCTGATTGTTTGAAAATATCAATAAAAATGATAAACTTCAAGCCATACTATTCAAGAAAAAAAGAAAGAAGGTATAAATTACGAATATCAAAAATGAAAGAGGTAATGTCACTAAAGATGCTGGAGAGAAACAATAAGAGGATGCTAAAACAACTCCATGTTCAGAAATTAGACATTTAGATAACCTACGTGAAATGGATGAGTTCCTTCAAAGATATAAACCACTAAAATTCACTTAAGAAGAAACAGATGATCTGAATAGTTCTAGTATATAAATTGGAATTATAGTTAAAACTCTCGTGAACAAAAACCAAAAACAATGCTAACAAAAAAAACCCAAAATATTAAAAGAAACCCTCAGGGCTAGGTGGTGTCCTTGATGAATTATACAAAATACTTGAACAAATAATATCAACTTTCCATACTCATTTTCAGAAATTAGACAAGAAAATGAAAATTTCCAATTTATTTTACAATTCCAGCATTATCCTAATACCAAAATCCACCAGAGACATCAAAAGAAAACTTCACACACGTATTCCACATGAACACAGACACAAAAATCTTCCACAAAACATTAGCAAATCATATTCAGCAACATATAACAAAAAGAGGAGGACTGGCAGCAGATGTCAGCTCAGGGCTAATCTTCCTCAAAAGAAAACAATAGTGACAGTTTCACTTCTTCTTTTCCAATATGGATCCCTTTTATTTCTTGCCTGATTTCTCTGGCTCAGACTTCCAATACTATGTTAAATAAGAGTGGTGAAAGTGGGCGTCCTTGTCTGCTTTCTCTTCTTAGAGAAAGTTTCTCCATTGAGAATGATATTAGCTGTGAGTTTGTCATATATAGCCTTTATTATGTTGAGGTATTTTCCTTCTATACCCATTTTATTTAGAGTTTTTATCATTAATGGATGCTGTGTCTTATCAAGTGCTTTCTCTGCATCTATTGAGATGAACATGTAATTTTTATTCTTCATTTTATTAATGTTGTGTATCATGTTGATTGATTTGCAGTTATTGAACCATCCCTGCCTCCCTGGAATGAATCCCACTTGATCGTGGTGTATGATCTTTTTAATGTATTGTATTCACTTTACTAGTATTTTATTGAGGACTTTTGCATTGATGTTCATCAGTGATATTGGCCTGTAATTTTTGTGTGTGTGTTGTTTTTGGCTGGTTTTGGTATCAGGGTAATGTTGGCTTCATAGAATGAGTTAGAAAGCTTCTCCTCCACTTCAATTTTTTGGAAGAGTTTGAGAAGGATAGGTATTAAATCTTCTTTGAATGTTTGGTAAAATTCATCAAGGAAGCTGTCCGATCCTGGACATTTATTTTTGGGGAGGTTCTTTTTATTACTGTTTCAATCCCCTTACTGGTGATTGGTCTATTCAAATTCTTTATTTCTTCTTGATATTGTTTTGGAAGGTTGTATGATTCTAAGAATTTATCTATTTCTTCTAGACTGTCCAGTTTGCTGGTATATAGCTTTTTGTAGCATTCTCTTATAATCTTTTGTATTTCTGAGGTGTCCATTGTAATTTTTCCTCTTCATTTATGATTTTATTTATTTGAGCCTCCTCTCTTTTTTCTTTGTAGGTCTAGCTAAAGGTTTGTCAATTTTGTTTATCTAATCAAAGAATCAGCCCTTAGTTTCATTTACTTTTTCTATTGTTTTTTTTTTTAGTCTCTATTTCATTTATTTCTGCTCTGATTTTTATTATTTCCTTCCTTCTACTGATTTTGGTTTTGGAACATATTCCTTTGTCTCCTCACTTTGCCTCTTTCTCTGTGCTTATATCTATGTATTAGGCAGGTCAGCTGTGTCTCCCAATCTTGGAGAGGTGGCCTTATGTAGGAGATGCCTTAAGAGGCCCAGCAGTGTATTTTCCTCTCATCAACAGCTCCAAATGTTCCAGGAGTGTCCCCTATGTGGGCTACATATATCCTTCTGTTGTGGCAGGGTTCCTCTTGCTGCAGGTGCCTGGGGAGATTAGGCTGCTCCCCTGGCCAACTGAATGTAATGCTCAGCTGCATGCAGCTGCTATGAACCCTTCAGTCACTTGATTGGGCATGAGGAGCCCCAGCATGGTTGGCTTCCAGGTCTAATAGCATATTCTTATTGCAGTTTTTCTGTTAAGTGAGTAGGTCACTCACATGACTGGTTGCTAGGCTCAGGGGCTTACAATTGCCATGGGTCTGTGGCCTGCAAGGCTGTTGTCAGCTCTCTCAGGATTACAACTGAGTGGGGCTGGCTCCTGGCATGGGAGCACCCAATTGTTTCAGGCTTTGGAAGGTGGGGCCACCCCCCTATGTGGCTGCTTAAGAAGCACAAGTCTGCTGCAGCTGACCTGCCCCACCACCCACAGGGCCACACACCCTGTCAACACAGTCCTACCCCATGTGCACACCCCAACCCACTGAAGTGGACTCTGTCATCCCAATGAACTCTATCCACACACTCTACCATTGCAGGTGCTCTCCTTGTGCACGCCCTGCCCCGCAGACGTGGACCAATTGGCCTGGTTGCAGTGGTTCCAGGCACCTGGCTTATGCTAGCCTACAAGTTGCCTGAGGGCTTGCTGTTGGGTGGGGACAGTCCCTAGAGTGAGCTGCCTGTGCTGGCTGAGCTGGATTAAGTCAGTGCTCTAATCTGTGGGGCCGACTCCTGGGTTAACGGGCCAGGTGAAGAATGCCAATAGTATCTGCCAGCATCTGTGTCAGCACAGCTGTGCTAGGTCACAATAATGGCTGCTGCCAGTGTCTCAGTCCCTGGGGAGGTGGTCCTAGACGGTGGTGCGGGTCTCACCACGCACTGAGATTCACCCAGAGCCTATCAAGAGAGTCTCTTTTCACCAAAGGGCTGTGCACCTTTCTTTCTGGTGATTTTAGGTGGTTTTCCAAAATGGGTGAATTTGTGTGTGGGCCCTTTAAGAGCAGATTTTTTTTTCTCTTATGTCTGATAGCTTTTCTGAGGATATTCCTCATTGTTGTTAATAGCCAGCAAAGCCAGATATTATGACACTCGTCTTGGTTGTGCTGATTCCAAAAGCTGCTTATTGTGGTAATGCTCCCCCTCAAATCCCTCACTCCTCCAGGGAAGGCCTCTTCTGTTAGGGTTGCTCCCAGTTGGCCTTGAGGTGCCACAGCTTGAAGGTGGATTTTTTCTCTCCAGAAATGAATTTCTGCTTCTTCCCCCTCGGTCAGCACTGCCCCTTTTTATGGGGGTTCTTTTAATCCAGCTTTTGTTTTCTCTCAGGGGTAGTCCTTCCCAGAGTAGTTGTAAATTTGTTGTGTCCATGGAGGAGGTGAGTTCAGAGTCTGCCTACACCACCATCTTGACACAATCCTCTAATGAGTGTTTTTTTCTTTAATTCTAATGGCAAATGGAAGGTATTAAGGAGTTCTGGGAGGGTAGGTAATATGATCAGATTTGCTTCTTTCAATATTACTTTGGAGCAGTGTGGAGAACAAACTGGAAAGGGACCTCAGTGCAGAGATATTCAGTCTCCAGAGGCTCTACCTGAGTCCAGACAAGCACCACAGCAACAGCAGTCTGGTCAAGGTAAATGGAGAGAAGTAGTGGAGTGGACAGACGCAAAGACACTTTGAAGGTAAAACTGGCAGAATTTAAAGATGAGTTTGAGTATCCATCGGTCATAACACCAAGTAACCAGTGGCGAAAGGACCTTTTTTAAGAGACCAAAGTAACTAATATCTTATTAGCACAATAAGGGGGAATCTAAGATTAGCTTACAAAAAAGTGGAAAAGAAAGGAAAAAACATCAAGAGTATGAAATGATAATTCAGACACGAATGCCAAGTAACCTTACAAGTTTTGCTGAGAGGGAACTCCTTCAAGACTATAACATTGTGTTATGTTGAATACATGCCTTCAATCTAGACGGCTACTTACTCAACAGAATTTATTACAATATTTTGTCAAGTGAGTTCTCCATTCCACTATACAGCAAATAACCAGAAGATGAAAATTACCCCACATGGCTGATCATTTGCAATCAACAGCATCTTTTGCCCAATCAGACTTGTGGACTCAGCCTAACCCAAGAGATGTTCCCTCAAGAGTGAAAGGGCATTTATTTCAGATTGGGTGAAAAGACTACCACTCTAAACTCTGGAAAAACAAGATTTCTCCATTTAAAACATTAGAAAATACAAATCTGATTCATTAGTCGACAAAACAGAAAACCTGATCCAAAGCACGCATAGTCCTGATTTTTCATATCTTATTCCCAGCACACGCAGACACACAAGCTCTGGCACTAGCCTAATCACTTGGGCCCAAGGGCTGACAATATACTTCTGTGTTACAAATAAGCAGCAGACACAGTCCACAGAATGTCAGATCTCTGCTGCAGAACAAACAGGGCGATGATCATACTCCGTAAAGTAAAATAGTTCCCAAGGAGTGAGCTCGACAGAGGAAACCGTGAGCGCAAGTCAGTAAAAGCCTCAGGAAATCCAAGTCCAAAGTTATTATTTTAGTGGCGTTGCTTATGTTGGCGGATTAGAGATAAAATATTTATATCTCTAGGTTTTCTAGCTTAAATGAACTGAAAGCATGAGTAACTTTTAAAATATCAGAAAACAGATTGTGTTGTCTTAATGCTTAAAGTTGTCTATCTGAAAGAGCCTCATTGCTACTCTGCATCGTGAAAGCCTCAGAGGGAGTATTTATTATAGTAGTTCCCTGAGAAGCGTAAGAACTGAGAAGGCTGCTTTTCAGTTGAGAACTATTCAAAACCACTGATACTCCTAACAGATTACAACCAAATCTGTTTGTTGAAACGCGGAATCTCATCCACGGAAACAACTGTCACCTTGACATTAATGGGGAGAGTAAGCACGTCTGCATCTTTTGATCAGCAAATGATTGGATGTGAACCATCATATTCCTACCTCCACCCCACCATGATTAAATTACCTTTCTGTGGGATATCGAATCATATTTCTAAAGCCAACACTAACTTAAATCTTTGAGTCAGCCAAGTTGTAAAATATTTTCTACTGTGACCATATGACAATAAATGAGAAAAAAAGTCTAAAGACTTAGAATTTTTGCTGCTCTGGTCAACTCAGACACCTGGCATCCTTATTATGTTTTTGTTTGATTGTTTCACTTCTGTGTCTTTAATAAAATCTTTCTCTGTCCTTAACAGAGGTTTTAATTCTCAAGTACTGAGATCTTATCGTCTACATTCTCAATGTTTTTTCTCTAGCACATTCTGAATAATCCATATAGTTAGTTAAGGATTACATAAACTGTAACCTCATGGTAATTTTTGATACAGCTGCTTTCTTTCTTTCTTCAGAACACTAATGAATAAAAATGACCAGCCTATATTTAGAGAAGACAGAAAACTATGTACAACCCATATAACAAAGACTAATTAATTCACACTAATTGTTAGGAGGAATGCTCAGTTTGAATGAATAGGAAATATGAATTATGGAATATTTTCAAAAATATATCGTATTAGTTCTTTCAATTACATGCTGTATTTTAAATCAGGTAACAAAATAGCACCAGCTGTATATGTTTAAGGGAGAAGGCTAGAATGTTTTTCACAATAGCATCACATGAGGTTTTCCGTAGGCTCAGAGACCATCTCTCCTTAGTATGTCAATCATTAGCCAGCGTTACTGTCTTCCCTACCCCAGCTCTGCTGCCCACACACCAGCACACCATACTCTGCATGCTAGTTTTTGTGCACAGTAAAGAAAGCAAATTATTTTGCAAATTAATGTTAACTTCTTTGTTTTTTAACCATTTGTAGGAGAGAAAACACCATGAAAGGAAAAAAACAATCAGGGGCCAGCAAACTTTTTCTGTAAAGAGCCAACTAGACAGTATTTCAAGCTTTGAGTCTCTGTTGCAGCTATTCAAGTCTGCTGGAAATGATTGAGCTGTATTCCAATAAAATTTTATTTGTGGATGCTGAAATCTGAATTTCAAATAATTTTCCTCTTTCATGAAATATCATGCTTTTGATGTTTTTTGACCATTAAAAAATGTAAAAAACATTCTTAGCTTATACGGCTTAGAAACTGTAAGGTGGGCTGGGTTTGACCTGTAGGCCTGTTAGCCAATAGCCTTCAACCCCCTCATGTACATATACATAAAATTCCAGCACATTAGAAACAAAAAAGACAACAAAGACTAAAGGACTGGAAAATATTGAAGATGGCATTTAGAGGTTAAATATGAATGTTCGAATCAGAACTGGTGAATTTTGATTTGCTAGCTTTCAAAGATCCAACACTTTCGGGGGTTTTTTTATATGAAGATGATAAATGGCTTTCTACCAGAAGCTGTAATCTTACCAAGATATTTTGATTCCCTAAGAAACATCAATAAGAAAAATGTTTCTAATATACTTTGCTTTTTAAAAGTAAAAATAATTGCCTGTCTTATGCTTTCTTCTGTAAAACTCAAGTGAAACTCACTCTGATGGGGGAAAATAGCAGTTGGTTTTCACTCTGCTCTTCTCTGCAACCAGAACTCAGCTGTTAAATTTTGGCAAAACAAATTATTGTAGGCACACCTCTGCACCAAGAGGTGCTCAAGGCTTTCCAAAGGTAATCGCCATCTTTGTTTTTTTGGACCTTGCTTTACAAGAACAGCAGATAAGACTCTCCCAAATAAGGGTCTCTAGAGTTTAAAATCATTTATAGAAGCAATTTCATGGAAATAATTGATTTGTGACATATGCCATAGAGTTACATAAGCTACAGCTTAAAACTGTCCTTGATGTTTATTTCCATGAACCACAAATGCAGCCCCTGTCCACACACACACACCGCCCACACAAACTGTATAGATGGAAAAGGGAGCACACTTGGAGACTGAGTGACTTGCCAAAGGTTATACCATCAATACGGGACTGGATAGCTGGAGAACCCTGGGAGCTGGGGTCTGGGGTGCAGTGCTCTCATCTGTCTTGTGGATACTGATAGGCAGCAAGCCCTAGAGAAGTTTCTGGTGTTCACTCTCTTGAATTGCAGAGACACACTCTTGGTCACTCTTCTCATCTCACTCTGCAGTGACCTTAGGAAGACACCTTGATGAGCTTTAATTCTCTTCACAGCATCCATACAAATCTTCCTCTCCAATGTACATTTTGAGAAAGCACCAGCAGTTGTAAAGTGTACATCAATTTAATTAATCTTTAGCCAAGTTCCTCTAGGTCCCCTGAATTGCTGAAAAGAAATGAAAGCAATTGATAGATATACAATTTCTCAGAGGTACTTAAATATTTAACATGATTTTCAGTTTCAGCTAGAGGAAATACTGAGGCTTCTCATTGCATTTGTCCTTGAATGTTTACTTATGTGGTTATGGGTAGAAACAGACTAGACTTTAAATCAGGTAGATGAGTAGATTCACTGGATAAAATCCTGCTGGTATATTATTATATCAAAGAAAGTAAATTGAGCAGACTTTCACTGGGCACGTAAATAAATTTCAACAATATTGAATGCAACATTGAACCTGTCATGAGTCTGTTGTCTACAACAAAGGAAAACAAAAAGAAGACACATGTGATGCATTCAAAAAAGCTTGCTTTAAAAATAGAAAAAACTAGGTAAAAATGGGAAGGAGCAACTTGCCATAGGCTTCTAAGTAGATTTAATTATTGGTAATTATTACAAAGTAATAGGACATTTGATGAAGACAAAATTTATCATGTGCACCTATTTTTCTTTTTTGAGGAAGATTAGCCCTGAGCTAACATCCGCCACCAATCCTCCTCTATTTACTGAGGAAGACTGACCCTGAGCTAACAACCATGCCCATCTTCCTCTACTTTATATGTGGGATGCCTGCCACAGCATGGCTTGACAAGCGGTGCCATGTCCGCACCCAGGATCTGAACCAGCAAACCCTGGGCCACCGAAAGGGAACGTGCAACCTTAACCGCCACGCCACTGGGCTGGCCCCCATGTATATCTATTTTTAACATCATCTAATGTGATTATTCACAATGAAGGGTTACAGCTTAATGTTCCATGTCTCCAGAGACATTTGAGAGGGTAAAGGAAAGTGTTAACTACAGAATGAAGCTTAACTGGATTCAACCCTTAAACTGGCTTTGTACCATCTGTTTGACCATGGATAAGTTACTGAATACCACTTTGACTCAGTTTCTCATCTGGGAAAAGAACAACCCTATCTTAAGAGAATGTTGTCAGGATTAGAGATTTTAAATATGATATAGTTAGACAATATAAAAAGTTTCCATAAATGATAGCTGAAGATTATTGAATAATTGCTATGTAGTCGATGCTGAGTTCTTTTAATTGTTTTTAATTTAATTCATTTAACTCTCACAATAATCCCACTAATTTGGATATAACTTTTATCCCCACTTACAGATGACAACACTAATGCTGATACTCAGGGAGGCTCTGTCCTTGCCCGACTTTGTTCAGCTGGTAGCAGGTGAGGCCAGGAGTTGAACTGAGGCAGTCTGACTGCCACCACTGTCCTTGTGGCACACATACTGCCCAGCACAAAAAAAAGAGCTTCTGGAAAGATAAGTGTCATCAAAGGATTCTTTAATGAGGAGATTTCGGGCATCTCCAGAACTATAAGAAGCAGAGGGAGACTCAGCTCCTTCAGATCATACCTTATACATGCAACTCTTCACTTTGTACCAGCCCTGAAAAGCAACACATTATTCTGACATATTTTTTGTGATGAAGATTCACTCTGAGCTAACACTAATCTTCCTCTTTTTTTTTTTTTTTTGCTTGAGGAAGATTGCCCCTGAGCTAACATCTGTGGGTCACTGTGTGGGTCACTGGCACAATATGCCTTCACAAGTGGTGTATGTCTCCGCCCAGGATCCAAACCCATGAACCAGGCCACTGAAGCAGAGCACGCCAGAATTAATCACCAAGCCACAGGGCCGGCCCCAATCCCAACTTTTTCTGTTGGTAGTGGAGGAGAGGAAGGCCATCAGGTTTGCACCACACAGAAGAGATGGACCCTGGGAAAAAGTTTCCTGATCAGCCCACTGACTTCTGCCCCAGGCCACTCATCCCACATAGGTACGAAGACTGCCCCATTGCCTGGCCATTTTACGATATCTGGGTAATCATTGACATAAATGTTTTTATGAACAGGAGTTACTTTCCTCTGGATACATTTTTTCTTTGTCATAATGTTAATTTTCAAAAGCAAATGAAAGAAACAGAGGTTAAAAAAAGTGTAGCATAAAATCAACAAATTAATCCAGTCAAAGAATCAGTAGATTAAGGAGGGAGGGGGTCCGCCACTTGCACATGTAGATTTGGGTCATTCATTGTCAAGTGATCAGATACAAAAAATAATTTATGATTTTAAGAATCATTTAAGCTGAAAAGATATATGCTTTCTAAAATAAAATGAAGTTGGGGATGAAGACTACAGAAAAGGAGAGGAAAAAGAAGAGATTAGCAAAAATAAGGGAAGTGGGAGGAGTCTAGAGACAGTCAGCGGGGAAAGAATATAAGAAAATAATGAGTACTACAGGATAAGAACAACAGTTTTGAATGTAACCGCTTTGATTTTGAAACTCCTGAGGATAGATGACTATTAATTAGGTCAGTTCCTGCTGTCAAAGTTCACACATTCTTTCAATACCCTGGGAACCCAAATTTTATTTGTTTTTGAAATTTAGTAAACTTTTTTTGGCATATATTTGATGGAAATAAACACAAAGCACTTTTACATTTTTCCTTTTTATATGTGATCATTATTTTTCAAATTTTCAAATTGTTCTAATTTGTGTCATGACTTTTCACAGCTGAACTCCTACCCTCTCAAATCACCCCACACTGTTCCTTCTTCAGAGTTTTCAGTCTTAGTAAATGGCACCACGATCTACTCAATTATTCACACTAGAAACCCGAGACCCATCTTTATCTCCTCCTTCTGCCTAACACTTAATATTGGTTATGGTACCTTTTTGAATAGCTGCCTGGTGGTCTAATGGTTAAGATTCAGCACCAAGGCGCAAGTTTGTTTCCTGGTCAGGGAACCACACCACCAGTCAGTTGGTTGTCATAGTGTGGTGGCTGCATGTTGCTGTGATGCTGAAAGCTCTGACACCAGTATTTCAAATACCAGCAAGGTCACCCATGGTGGACAGGTGTCAGCAGAGTTTCCAGACTGAGACAGACTAGGGGGAAGGACCTGGTCACCCACTTCCAAAAACACTGGCTGTGAAAACCCTGTGAATAGCAGTGGAGTATTTTGTGATACAGGCCAGAAGGTGAAAGGATGGCAGGAGGGGTCTGGTCTGCTGGACTCAGGGTCACTAGGAGTCTACTAGGAACAGGAATCAACTCGATGGCACTCATGACAACCTTCTTGAATATTCTTTCTTCTCATCATCCTCACTGCCTCCACTCTGGTACACTACAGGGCACCATTGCCTCTGACACAGATGCCTTTATAATCTCTAATATATTTCTGTGCTTGCATTCTTCCTTCACAATCCTCACCTGGAGCCATAGTGATTTTGTTGTTGATGATGCAAATCTGATTATGACACTCCCAAATTAAAATCTCCAAACACTTTGCATTGGCTGGGGATTAAAATCAAAATCTTTAATATGTTACACAGGTGCCCCATAAGCTGTGCCTTGTTTCTGTCTCCAAACACATCTTTGCTTTGCTTTTGCCTCTCTAGCCATATTGAATTCAATTCCTTGAACATGCCATGTTCTCTTCTTCCTCTTGCCATGGTAAATGCACATGGTAGACTCTGTCCTCTTCACTTTGCCCGGTTAATTCCATTTACTTTTCAGGTATCAGCTTAATTGTCATTTGGCCAGGGAGGACTTCCCTGATCAGGTTGTTCATTTGTGTTTTACCGTTTACTTCTCTTTCATAGCATCTTTGCATATATGTGATTTGTAAATCAGTTGGTTTTCAATATTTCATGCATGTTCTCCCAGCCAGACTATGCACTGCATAAAGGGAGGCCACATCTCTCTGCTACCAAAATAACTAAGAAACAAGCATGATACATTGTCAATAAATAGTTCTCTCCAAGTTAACTTATAAAAACTACAACGTGATAAAAGGATACATAAGACTATACTAAAATCAATGGATTCAATAGACCTGGGTTAGTTAGTAAATTTTCAAAGCAGTCCTGAGAGCTTGGTGCTGACAGTCCATGACTCCAGTCTTGCTGGTTAAGAGCACATTCTACTAATAGCAACGGTAATGATCCCCACAAGGACCAATTCTGCTGTTCAACTGAAGTCTAGAAAGTAAAGGTGACATACGGAGTATAAACACATAGTCACAAGTAGGCATTGGGATTTTCCTTGGCCAAAAAATTAACCTCTATTCTAGTCAGAGAACTTATGAATATCATGTCAGTAATAGTAAGGAGGCACAAACGATAAAAAAGGATTTTATAACTTGAAAAATAACCAACACGCCAAAAGTAAAATAGTTAAAAATTACAAGTTAAAATAGTTAGTGATGAGAAATATAATATTACATGTTGAATGCTGCTGCAATTGACTAAGATTGACTAAAAGTTATTTATTAAACACAATAACACATGTTGCAGATATATTGTCCAGTGATCAATATGTATTAGAATCAATTGAAAAACCATTAATCAAGTGTATGTCAGCCTTAAATCAAAATCACTATGTTGAAGAATATCATCCTAAAGCAGTGTGTCTATCAAACTCCACTTTCACTTTAAAGTTAATATTGATAACATTTTTCCTTAATTAGGTAAAAGTTTATAATATTAATATGAAAAGTAGCACAACCATTTTACTCCTTTTAAAAAGAAAACTGTCAAATTTAGTCATGTGATGTCTTAATGAAAAGTTAGACATTTTACCAAATGACAAAGTATTGTGAATATCAATTAGACAAGATTTGACTGTGGATGTGAACACTGATGTAGATTTATAGATATCGGTATATATAGAGATAGATAGATGTATACGAAAATATCTATCTACCACTCTATCTATCTATCTATGTAGGTGGTTTTATATACAATCTTAAATCATTATACAAGATGCTTGATCATTTCTAAATGATCAAATCGGGGAGAGTCCATTAAAAACCTTCAAGTTTGATCTTACTCCACGAGGCGTTGTCTGACATAACCAAATATGCTTAGTTTAAAAACTTCAAAAAATTAAAAGACCCTAGGCCAGCCTGGTGGCATATGGTTATGCCACCATATTCACGCACTCCACTTCAGTGGCCCGGGGTTTTCAGGTTTGGATCCTGGGTGCGGATCCACACACCACTCATCAAGCCATGCTCTGGTGGTGTCCCCTTTATAAAATATAAGGAAGATTGGCACAGGTGTTAGCTCAGGAACAATCTTCCTCAAGCAAAAAGAGGAAGATTGGTAATAGATGTTAGCTCAGGGCCAATCTTCCTCACACACAAAAAAAAGTTAAAAGCCTACAAATAATGAGAAACAATCAAGAAATAAGATATCTTGCTATGTAACCAAAGTGCATTGTTTTAAAATTGTGTTAAAAACTGGAAGTCCACTATAGGCACTAGTCAATTATCTAAATGGGAAGTCTGAAGTGTGGTTTTATAATCAGGATCAGTGCTTGGTTATCCAATAGCCCAACCAAGCATGTGCATAAGGTACTGGCAACAGAATGGCAAACAGAAAAAATTTGAAATTTATATGAAATATATATTTTTTTTAAAAAATCATCATGATTGGGGACTTCAACACTGAATTCTCAGCAGTTGATAGAACTGTCAGACAGAAAATTAGCAAGGATATGGAAGAACTGAATAATGTCATCAAGTAACAAAAGGTAATTGGCATTTATAGACCAGTGTCCACCCAACAATATCAGAGTACATATTCTTTTCAAGTCCTCATGGAATATTCACCAAAAGGGATCATCCTTGGTCATAAAACAAACTCAATAAATGCAAAAGAACTGAAATTATATCGAGTGTGTTCTCCAATCATAATGAAATCAAACTTGAAATCAATAAAAGACAGAAAACAGAAATCTCTTCAAACACATGGAAATTAAACATTTTTTAAAGACATGAGGGTTAAAAAAGAAGTCTCAAAGGGAATATAAAAATACACAGAACTAAATGAAAATGAAAGCACAATATATCAAAATTTGTGGGAAGCTACTAAAGCAGTACTGAGAGGGAGATTCATAGCACTCAATATTTACCTTAGAAATGAGGAAAGATAACACAACAATAACCTAAGCTCTTATCTTAAGAAACAAGATAAAGACTAGCAAAATAAACTCAAACAGAAGGTAGAAAATAATAATGGTAAGAGCAGAAATCAATAAGGTTAAAATTCAATTGTAAATGTTTTTCATTTTGGCTTCCAAATGTACATTGTCAAATAATAGGGAAAATCAAAGAAATCCAAAGCTTTTTCTTTAAATATTTCAATAAAATTGATGAATAGCCAGCAAGACTAACTAAGATAAAAAGAGAGAAGATGCAAGTCACCAATATCAGGCATAAAACAGGAGATATCACTACAGATCCTCCAGTCAATAAAAGAATAATATAAAAATCCTACAAACATTTTACACTCATAAATTAGGTAACTTAGAAAAGACTGATTAATTCCTCATAAATTACAATCTACCAAAACTCAATCAAATGAAATTGATGACCTGAATAGCCCTATAGCCATTAAAGAAATTGAATTTGTAATTGGAAAGTTCCTGGAAAAGAAATTCTCAGGCCCAGATGGCATCACTGAGAAAATCTGCCAAGCATTTACAGAGGAATCAACACCAGTTTTACAGTCTCACCCAGAAGAGGAGGAAACAAGTGCCAACTCACTTTATGAAATCAGTATTACCAAAACATGACAAAAGCAGTACAAAAACATAAAAATAAAGACCAATATCTCTCACAAACTTAGACACAAAAATCCTCAAGGAAATTATAGCCAACCAATACAACAAGGTATTTTTTAAAATTATGCAACATGACCAAATGGGATTTATTCCAGGTATGAAAGGTTGGTTTAATACTCAAAAAACAATTGATGCAATCTATAATATCAAACTAGACTAAAAAAGAAAAATCATATGATCATATCAATTGACGCAGAAAATGTATTTGACAAAATCCAGCACCACCCATTCATAACAAAACTCTCAGCAAGTTAGGAGTAAAGAGAACTATCTCAACTTGATAAAAAGCATCTTCAAAAGCCTGAAGTTAACATCATACTTAATGGTGAATGTCAAAATTCTTGCCCTCTAGATAAGGAACAAGGCAAGGATGTCTGCTCTCACCACTCTTACTCAACATAATACCATGTAAATTTAAGTAACTGAAATAAGGCAAGAAAAAGAAATGAGAGGAATACAGGTTTGAGGGGAAGAAATAAAACTTATCCTATTTGCAGCCGATGTGAGTGTCTATGTAGAAAATCCCAAGACATCTACCAAAAATAAAGAGTCTAGAACTAATGTGAGTTCACCAAGTCTGCAGGTACAAAATCAACAAACAAAAGTCAATTGTACTTCTACATATGAACAATGAACATGTGGAAACCAAAAAGAAAAACACAATATTACTTATAATAATTCCAAAGAACATGAAACACTTATCAAAAATGTAGACGATTCATATGCTGAAAATTACAAATACTGATAAAATAAGTCCAAGAAACCCCAAATTAATGGAGATAGACACCACATTTATGGATTTGAAGACTCAATATATTAAAGATGTCCATTCTTCCAAATTGACATATTAAATTTAATGAAATTTCTATTAAAATTCCAGTAATTTTGTTGGTAAATAAAAAGTTATTCTAAAACTTATGTGCGAAGGCACAAGCCCTAGAATAGCTAAACCTATCTGGAAAAAGAGAAATAAAGGAGAAGTCAGTCTAGTCAATTTCAAGACATTAAATAGCCCCAGTAATCAAAAGCGTACAGCATTACTAGAAGGAGAGACCACAGATCAATGGAACAGAATAGAGAATTCAGAAATAGATGCACACAAATATGTCCAACTCATTTTTGATAGAAATGCAAAATATTTCACTGGAGGAAGGGTAGCCTTTTAAACAAATGAAATTTGAAGAATCGGGCGTCCACAGGCAAAAAAAATAAACATTGGCCTGAACCTCACACCTTATCTAAAATGAACTCAAAATGGATCAGCGAATTAAATGTAAATAAGAAAACTATAAAACTTTTAGGAAAAGGATAGGAGAAAAATCTATGGAATCTAGGGATAGGCAAAGAGTTATTAGACTTGACACAAAAAGCTTGATACAGAAAGGAAACATTAATAAATTGAATCTCATAAATATTAAAAACTTGCTGTGTGAAAGACTCCATTAGGATGCTGAAGAAAAACTACAGACTGGGAGAAAATGTTTGCAAATCAAACTCCAACAAAGGAGAACTATCAAGAATATACAGAGAACTCTCAAAACTCAAAAGTTTTTTAAAAATTCACTCAGAAAATAGGTAAAAAACATAAAAAGCATTTCACCAAAGAGGATATATGGATTGCAAATAGCAACACGAAAAGATGTTCAACTTCATTACTCACTAGGGAAACGAAAATTAAAACAACAATGAAGGGACTTCTGATTTCTGTTCCAGTGTGTGAGGAGCTTAGAAGTTCCCACTCCTTCAAAAAGTAAGAAGTTGAACAAACTGAAAAATCAATAACTCTTTGTAGATCTGTCAGAAAGGTGAGGTCACATGGCAAACTGCTGCCTGAAAAATTGGAGAGACAGACAGGCACACACAGAGTCACAACCTTCCAGAGAAAAAGCTACGGGCAGAAACCTGTGTGCAAACCAGTACTGGGGAGCAAAACCAGAAGTGTGGTGAGAAATTGCAAGAGGATCAGTGTGGACAAGCTGCAGAGCTGAAAACTCCAGGGGTACCCAAGTTATGAAAGTGCCCCCACACTTTGGTGAGTTTTATCTCCAGGAGCTCTACCAGGTTCTCACAGTGAAAATTAGAGAAAAATCCCCTCAGACTTCTGGCTAGGGGAAGGGAAAACTAACCATTTTTAAATACTTCAGAATGTACTGTTCTATTAACAAGGCTTGCCCTCATGAAAAACTATTTTACCAAAGCCTAAACTATTGAAATTTTATCAGAGCTTCATTATCCTGGGGGAAGAGAAATACCCAACTCCAGTCTCCTCCAGTTATTCTGTTTCACCTTGGGGGAGAGGAAAAAAAAAAAACAAACTGAGAAGCAATTTTGAAGTTCACTGCCCAGCACCACAGGCTCAGTAAAGGACAGAGGCCAAATCTTAGAGCTATAGAATGCTTCTACTCCTCCCACACCATACACATATATGACGAAAGGTCCCTTGACCCAAGTTCCTTTTATCCAGTGTGTCTGTTCATCTTTCAACAAAAAATTACAAGGCATATTAAAAGGGAAAAAACACAGCTTGAAGACACAGAACAAGTATCAGAACGAGACCCAGATATGGAAGGGATGCTGGAATTATCAGATTGTGAATTTAAAAGAACTATGATTAATATTCTAAGGCCTCTTTTTCTAAGGGAAAAGTAGATAATATGAAAGAACAGAGGGGTAATGTAAGCAGAGAGGTGGAAATTCTAGTAAAGAATCCAAAAGAGGGGCTCACCCAGTGGTGTAGTGGTTAAGTTTGCATGCTCCACTTGGGTGGCCTGGAGTTTGCTGGTTCGGATCCTGGGTGCAGACCTACGCACTGCTTGTCAAGCCATGCTGTGGCAGTCATCTCACATACAAAGTAGATGAAGATGGGCACGGATGTTAGCTCAGGGCCAATCTTCCTCAGCAAAAAGAGAAAGATTGGCAGTGGATGTTAGCTCAGGGCTAATCTTCCTCAAAAACAACAACAAAGAATCCAAAAGAAAAATTAGAGATTAAAATCACTGTAA
The DNA here is from genome assembly GCF_021613505.1 of Equus quagga. NCBI lineage: Eukaryota > Metazoa > Chordata > Mammalia > Perissodactyla > Equidae > Equus > Equus quagga. Next base: position 865,336 of record NC_060278.1, read on the forward strand.
AAGAAAAGAAGAATGCCTTTGGCTCACTATGGGACTAATCATGATCGACGAAAGAATTTCTGAGCTTGAATATATGTCAATAGAAATCTCCAAAACTGAAAAGAAAAGAGAAAAAGAGTAAAAAAACCTCACAAAATATGTAGGAACTGTTGGGCAACCATAAAATGTATAACATACATGTAATGGGAATATCTGAAGAAGAAGAAAACGAAAATGGAACAAAAGAAATATTTCCAGGAATAATGACTGAGAATTTCCCCAAATTTAGCATCAGACACAAACCGCATATGCAAGAATCAAGACACACAAAGCAGGATAAATGCTAAAAAAGAATAAGACACTTTAAAAACCCTACACATAGGCACATCATGTTCAAACTGCAGAAAATCAAAGAGAAAGAAAAAATCTTGAAGGAAGCCAGAGGAGGAAAACACTGTTCCTATAGAAGGGCAAAGGAAAGAATTATATCTGATTTCCCCTCAGAAACCATGCAGGGAACAAAAGAGTAAAGTGAAACATTTAAAGTATTGAGACAAAAAAAATAAAAGCCCTCAAATTCTGTACTCTGTGAAATTATCCTTCAAAAGTGAAGAGGAAATAAAAATTTTCTCAGACAAACAAAAATTGAAAGAATTTATTGCCAACAGACCTGCCTTGCAAGAAATGTTAAAAGAAGTTCTTTACAGAAAAGGAAAATTATATAGGTCAGAAACTCAGAACTACATAAAGAAAGGAAGAGCACCAGAGAACGAACAAGTAAAGGTAATTTAAAAAAATTCTATTTTTCTTATACTTAGTTGACCTAACAGATAACAGTTTGTTCAAAATAATAGTAGCAACCGTGCATTCCAATGAGTGTGTGAGTGTGTTTTGCGTGTGTGTGTGTATATATATATACACACACACATATATATGCATACATACACATGTTTATGTATGCTTATGTATAAATAAAATGAATGACAGCAATGATAGAAGAGTGAGAAGGGAGGAGCTAGGAATCTCCAGTTATTATAAGGCACTTGCACTACCTGTGAGGTGATAGTGTTATTTGAAATTGGATTTGGGTTAGTTCCAAATGCATATTCTAAGCTTCAGAGCAACCACCAAAAAAAGTCAAAACTAAACAAGTATAACTGATATATTTATAAAGGAGAGAAAATGAGGACCTCATCAAGATGGCAGCATAGGCAGACTCTGAACTCATGTCCTCCATGAACACAACCAGGTTACAACAATTCTTGGAAAAATTATGCCAAAGAGAGAACTGAAAACTGGACAAAAAGAACCCCCACAACAAGGGTCAGTCCTGACTGAGGTGGAAGAGGCAGAAATTCCTTCTGGAGAGAAAAAAGCTACCTTTGTGAGCAGCGGAGCTTCACAGCTGGCCAGGGGGGAGCCACCCTATGGTACGCAGCCCTCCCTGGAGAAGTGGGGACCTTAGCAGGGGCACATTACTGCTATAAGCTTCCTCAGACTCACTACAACTGAGATGAGTGTCCTACTATCTGGCTTTACTGGCTATTAACTGCAGCCAGGGATACCCCCAGAAAAGCTATCGACATGAGCAGAATAAAGCCAGCTCTTAAAGGGCCCCCACACAAATTCGCCCGACTCAGAGAGCAACCTAAAATCACCAGAAAGAAAGGTGCACAGTCCTTTGGTGTGAAAAGACTTGCCTGGTAGGCTCTGGGTGAATCTTAGTGAGAGATGAGACCTCTCCAGAGACTGAGACGTTGGTGTCAGCCATTTTTGTGATCTAGTATGGACGTGCTGACACAGGTTGGCAGCCACCATTGGAATTCTTCCCCTGGCCTCTTAGGCCAGGGGTCGGCCACACCCACTAGAGCACAGATTTAACCCAGCTCAAAAAAGGGCAAGCAGCAGCCCTAGGGACTGGCCCTAACAAACAGCAAACCCTCAGTCTACTTGTCAGCCTGCATGGACTAGGTGCCTTGATCCTCTACAGGCAGGCGAGTGTGTCCACCTCTGTCAGGCAGGGCTTGTGTGAGGACCAGGTGAACTGTGTGGAGCATTGGTGGAGAGGTGGAAACCTCTGCAGTGGGACGATGGGTACACTCCAGGGGGATGGGAAGTGTACACAGGCCAGGACTGTGCTGATGGTGTGTATGGACCTGTGGAGGGTGGGGCTTATCAGTGGCAGAAGACCTGTGCTTCACAAACAGCCTCAAAGGGGATTGGCACCCCCTTCCAAAGCCTGAAACAATGGAGTGCTCCTGTGAGTGGGGCCAGCCCCACTCAGCTGCAATCCTAAGTGAGCTGACAACAGCCTTGCAGGCCTGAGGTCTACAACAATTGTAAGCCCCTGAACCTAGTAACCACCTACACTGGGAGCCTACTAATGTAACAGAAAAACTGCGACAAGAATGTGCTATTAGACCTTACAGGAAATGGTGCTGGGGCTCCCCAAACCTGATGTACAAACAGCCAGAAGCGGGGAAGGCCTAGGCTCCCTGGGTACCTGCAGTAATGGCAATCCTGCTGCAGCAGAAGGACACATGTAGCCTATACAGGGGTCATTCCTGGACTATTTTCTCAATGGAGAAAAACTGAAAGCTGGCCCTCTAAGAAGAGGAAACAGACAAGGATGCCCACTTTCTCCACTCTTATTTAACATAGTATTGGAAGTCCTAGCCAGAGCAATCAGACAAGAAAAAGAAATAAAAGGGATCCATATTGGAAAGAAAGAAGTGAAACTGTCACTATTTGCAGATGACATGATTTTATATACAGAAAACCCTAAAGAATCCACTAAAAAAGTTTTAGAAATAATAAATGAGTACAGTCAAGTCGCAGGATACAAAATCAACATATAATAATCAGTTGTGTTTCTATACACAAACAATGAAGTAGCAGAAAGAGAAATTAAGAATACAATCCCATTTACAATTGTAAATAAAATACCTAGTAATAAACTTAACCAAAGAGGTAAAACATCTGTACACCAAAAACTACAAAACATTGTTGACAGAAATTGAAAAAGACTCAAAGAAATGGAAAGATATTCCATTTTCTTGGATTGGAAGAATCAACATCATCAAAATGTTGATACTTCCTAAAGCAACCTATAGATTCAGTGTAATCCCTATCAAAGTTCCAACATTTTTCACAGAAATGGAACAAAGCATCTTAAAATTTATGTGGAAGAACAAAAGACCCTGAATAGCCAAAGGAATCCTGAGGAAAAAGAACAAAGCTGGAGGTGCCACACTCCCTGATTTGAAAATATACTACAAAGCTATAGTAAACAAAACACCATGATACTGGCACAAAAACAGACACACAGATCAATGGAACAGAATTTAGGGCCCAGAAATAAACCCACAGATTTAATGGAGAGCTAATTTTTGACAAGGGAGCCAAGAGCATACAATGGAGAAAAGAGAGTCTCGTCAGTAAATGGTGTTGGGAAAACTGGACAGCCAGATGCAAAAGAATGAAAGTAGACCACTATGTTACACCATGCACAAAAATAAACTCAAAATAGATTAAACACTTGAATGTAAGACCTGAAACTATGAAACTTCTAGAAGAAAACATAGGCAGTACAGTCTGATATCCGTCTTAGCAGCATTTTTTCAAATACCATGTCTGACCAGGTAAGGGAAACAATAGAAAAAATAAACAAGTGGGACTATATCAAACTAAAAAGCTTCTGCACTGGAAAGGAACCATCAACAAAATAAGAAGACAACCTAACAATTGGGAGAAGATATTTGCAAATCTTATATCAGATAAGGGGTTAATATCCAAAATATACAAAGAATTCATATGTCTAAACAACAAATAAAAAGCCCCAAGAACCCAATTAAAACATGGGCAAAAGATCTGAAGAGATTTCTTCAAAAAACAACACAATTGACCAACAGGCACATGAAAAGATATTCAACATCATTAACTAACAGGGAAATGCAAATCAAAACTACAATGAGATATCACCTCACTACATTCAAAATGGTTATAACTAACAGGACTGGAAATAATAAGTATTGGAGAGGATGTTGAGAGAAGGGAACCCTCATACACTGCTGGTGACAGTGCAAACTGGTGCAGCCACTATGGAAAGCAGTATGGAGTGTCCTCAGAAAATTAAGAATAGATCTACCATATGATCCAGCTATTCCACTGCTGGGTATTTATCCAAAGAACTTGAAAACACAAAGGCATAAAGATACCTGCACCCCTATGTTCATTGCAGCATTATACACAATAGCCAAGACTTGGAAGAAACCTAGGTGCCCATCAAGGGACGAATGGACAAGGAAGATGTGGTATATACACAATGGAATACCACTCAGCCATAGGAAATGATGAAATACGACCATTTGTGACAGTGGATGGACCTTGAGGGTATTATGCTGAGTGGAATAAGTCAGAGGGAGAAAGTCAAACACCATATCATCTCACTCATAAAATATAAAAGCAACAACAAACAAACACATAGCAAGAGAGATTGGATTGGTGGTTACCAGAGGGGAAAGAGGGAGGGAGGAGGGCAAAAGGGGTGATCAGGCGCATATGTGTGGTGATGGATTGTTATTAGTCTTTGGGTGGTGAACATGATGCGGTCTACACAGAATTTGAAATATATTATGATGTACACCTGAAAGTTATATAATGTTACAATTCAATGTTACTGCAATAAAAAATTAAATAAAAAGAAAGGAGGGGGCCGGCCTGGTGGTGCAGCAAAGTTCTCACATTCTGCTTCAGCAGCCTGGGGTTCACTGGTTCAGATCCCCGGTGTGGACATGGCACTGCTTGGCAAGCCATGCTAGGCGTCCCACATACAAAGTAGAGGAGGATTGGCAGCAGATGTTAGCTCAGGGCTTAATCTTCCTCAAGAAAAAAAAAAAAAAGGAGAGATAATGAAATAATACAAAATTCTCATTCTCATTTAAAACTACAAATGACAGAAAAATATGAAGAAAGAACAAGGGCAAAAAATAGCAAACAATAACAAATATGATAGATATCAATCTAATTATATCAATAATCACTTCAAACATCAATGTTCTAAATACACCAACTAAAAGAAAGAGATTGTCAGAATAGATCAAGAAATAAGACCCAGTTATAAGTTGTTGACAAGAAACCCATTTGGAATATAAAGACACATGTAGAGTAAAAGTCAGATGATGCAGAAAGATGAACCACACTAAAACTAATCAGAAGACTGTGGGAGTAGCTATATTAATTTCAAACAGAACAAACTCCAGAGCAAGGAAACTTCCCAGAGTCGAAGAGAAGCATTAAGCGCCACGAGGAATCCTTGTGCTGATAGAACTGTTGTGTATCTTAACGATGATGGTGGACACACAGAGCTACACATGTGATGACGTTGCATAGCACTGAGCAAACACACGCAAGAGTTCAAGTAGACCTGGAGAAATCGGAACCAGATCGATGGGCCGTATAATGTCGATCTCCTGGTTGTGATACAGTATTCTAGCTTCTCAAGGTATTATCATGGGAGGAAATCGGATAAAAACACACAGGGTCTCTCCAACTTCTTACAACTGTATGTTGTAAATGTATTACAAGCTGTAATTTCTTACAACTGTGGGTTTACAACTTTATTGAAAGATAAAGTTTAATTTTAAAAAATCATCGTGAGAAAATTTGGGGATTACTTCTTACAGTTTAGTATCATTTTGAGGTACGTATGTTGGGGACACCACAATTCTTTTAATATTTAGGGCTTTCTGAAGGTGCTAATAGAGTTCCAGGTTCTCTAGGTAGTTTTCAGGAGAAAAAGCACACGTGCACACGCACACGCACACGCACGCGCACACACGCCCAATCCCTGAGCTCTGAGAATTCCCAGTCCAGTGCATATGGCGCAGGGGCCTGGACTCCTGCCCGCTAAGGCCCCGGTGCCCCTCTCAGACGCAGGTGGCGCTGTTCACCTCCTTGCTCTGAGACGCCTAAGATATTCAGACACTCTTATTTTCCTCATTTTCTATCGCTGAGGCCATCTTTTCTCTTAATTTAGTTCTAACTTCCAAACCACGACCCCCCGAAATTCTCTAGGATAAAATGAAGGTTGCCAACTCCGCTGTCACCCTCCCGTGTTCAGAGCAGGCGCATCTCTCCCTTTCAGTAGCCCCGCCCAGCCAGACGCAGAGACCAGGGACAGACTTCCACCTGCCAGCTTTCGTGCTCCTCCCCCAACCGGACCATCTTCTGGAATATCACATCCTCCCCCAGTGCAGGGTTTGAAACCCTCACTTCCGTGAAATCAGTATTCCAATTTGGTTCCCTGAAACTGAACCTTCCATGTCAGCCCATTCTCTATTTTTAGTCAGAAGGCCAGGAACAAGCACCTAAATAAATAAAACAACAATTCCAGATGGTGATAGGCATTTGAAGGAAAAAAAAAACACACATGGATGATGGTATACAGCATGTGAGTACATCAGATAAGGCCTGTCGGTGGGTATGACATTTAACATTTGAACTAAGATGTGACAGTTAGGGAAGCTTTCATGAGAAAGCAGGCAGGAAAGTGACAGTGAGGAAGGAGTTGTATCCCAGAAGAGAATACACAGACGCAAAGGCCCTGAGGTAGGAGCAGGGCCAGGACCAGGGGAGGGAGGCGAGGCACCGAGGATATACAACCCGAAGAGGCACTCACTCTCAGGGGCTGAGCTTGCACTTGCACAGGCTGAGAGTCAGCACTTGCTTTCATTCTGCAGCCTCAGCATCTCCATCTTCAGCAGCACTGACTCGCAGGGCTGTGCAGGGACAGGGGCAGCCCCTGGAGTGAGTGCCTCCTTAAATGGCACGCCCTTGGAGCCTGGTTGGCTCACCTCATCCAGGCTGTAGGTAAGAACAAGCTTGCAGTTCCGAGGAACAGAAGGAAAGCCTGTATGCCTGGAAAATGATAAACTGTTGCTGAAGACTGGGCAGGAACCAAATGGAGCACGGGCTGATTGACCAGAGAAAGGAGTGTGTATTTTAATTTACATGTGATGCGAAGTTATGGGAGGGTTTCAAGCAGGAGTATGTCTTGATCTAGTTTATATTCTTAAAAGCTCAGGCGAACTTCTTTGTGGATTTAAGTGGGAATGTGTGGAAACAGAGAGCCCAGTAAGGAGGCTATTGTTTGGGTCCAGATAAGACAGGATGATGTTTTGGACAATATCAAAGCAGGAAATGGAGAGAGGTGTACAGATTGAAATGAATTTGGGTACAGCATGAGAGCAACCATTTGGCTGAAATGGTGTGGTTCCAGGAAAGGTTGCAAGTGGAGAGTGTGGTGGAAGACTGCGAGATTGTGAGTCACATTTCCACCACATGATTTGAGACTCCACTACAGATCAGTGGGTACTGTAGAAAGAACACACAGCTGGGCAGACAAAACCACCCTCTCTTTCCTCCCTTGCCCCGGCTCTCCTCTCAGCATGTGGCCTGGCATCTTCTCTCCACACCATCGACTCACTAGATGTCAATCTTCTTTTCCATTTACTTGTTGTGGGACCTCAAGCACCTTAGTTAACCTGGCCAGGTTTCAGTTTCCTCACTTGTAAAAGGGAAAGGATAGCAATATCTGTCTCTGCTGTTAGGAATGAGGAGTAAATGGGAAAATATGTAATGAACACTTTGAAAAGTGCCTGACACATTGTTCATGCTTAATAAGTTATTGTTACTTCACTGAGAAAAGTGAAGCCATTGTTTAAGAATTTCCTCAATTTCTGCCTATGAATGATCTAAATCACACTGAATTTTGCTTCCTTTATTCTTGTATAATTGGAAGGCACTGCTCTTCTGACCCAGTTTAATCCTTCCACCTGTATCTGGAGCCCGACCTGCCAGCCTCCTTTGGGTCTCTGCTCCATCAGGTATTTTCTCGTTTTCTGCATCTTCAGTCTCTCTCAACTAATATTTCTCCCAGACACAAAAAATATAAACATTCAGTCTGCCCTTCCTGTTGCCAATTTCTCAGCCTCCTTAGCTTTGTCTTCCATCACAATAATTCTCTCTTTAGTTATGTTTAATCAGTTATTTTTTTAATGTAGCTACAATTATCTTTTTCAGTTTCAACAATTATATTTTTTACTTCTATATACTATATTTGGTTATTTTTCAAACATATCTATATTAACAACATAGTATATAGTTCTTTTCTCATATTTCTATTCTTTCTTGGATGTCTTTAATCCTTTTAAACATGTTTATTTTACAGCTTCAAATAGCTTTATTATTTGCAGTTCTCGCAGGTACAATCCTGCTGTTTACTGTTTGCTGGCTCTTGCTCCTGTTATATCACCTACTCAAAGTTTCTATAACTTTCCCATTGTAAGTTCATCTTCAGTGACATTTACATTTTATCTGTTGGATTCTCATTGGCCTAACTTGAGGAAGTGAGGCTTGCTTTCAGCTTCAGGGGTATCACTGGCCTGGGACCATGTTTATGTTATTTCTTAGCTTTGGGCTTTCAAGACAGTGAGGGGTGTACAAATTGGAACCCAAAACCATGGGAGGCAAAGGCAACAGCTATAATGCTCAGAAAAAGCTTCCCCGCTCCTCCCCCCACCCACACACTACACAGAATAAGCTGAGCTACTTTCTTTGTTTTCTTTATACCTTGTATCCCTGGGAAATTTTTCCCGTGTACACTTTGACAGATGTTTGAACCCCTCAGAGGTCCTGGTTGTACATGAGGATACTAACTCAGTCCAGGCAGGTCCAAGGGCCTGGCTCCTGCCTGCAGGTCTCCTAGGTCCCAGAGACTAGCAAACCCTGCCAGAGTGCTTGCTTCTGCTTTGATTTTTCATTCTCTAGCTCATATTCTCTCTGTCCTCTATCTCATGATCCATGAGGATTTTGTTTATTTTCTTGGGGGCTCAGCTACACATTTAAAAGTATTTTTTCAAATATATTTTATGCAGAGTTTCTAAGTATTTTAGCAGGAGGTGCTTGGGTTATCTGGTCCCTCTGTACTCAAAAGGTCCTCAGATTAGCAACATCATTTGGATGTTTATCAGAAATGCAGAGTCTTAGGACCCACCCCAGACCTACTGAATCGAAATCTGCATTTTAACCAGACCTCCAGGTAATTTAAAGTTCAGCAAGAACATTTCCAAACAGATGTAATACTCTTTGTAATGGTTAAGTCTGATCATGCGGTGTCTGTCCAGCACCTGCAGTAAAGCATTTGGATCTGTGCTGTGTCCTGTCTGTAAGCTCTGCTCCCTCTGCTGAAGCTGTGCTCTGCTCTGCTCTGCCTCTGGGTGCAGCACAAGGGCTGCTTCCCATGGGGAGCCTTCCTGCTGCCCAGCTAAGGGCCCTCTTACGTTCTTCCATAGGGCCCAGCCCCGGCTTCTGTGCTTACACGTTGAGCAGTGTGATGTTTCCCTCCCCCGTCTCCTACAGACCCCGGGAAGGCGGAGACTGTCTTTCCTCCAGCACTGAACCTGGCACGCTGCAGGCATTTGACAACATTCACTAAGGGAGTAAATGAATGACTGAGGGATGACCAATGCAGTCAGAAAATATGGGGTAGGATCACAGAAGACCAAGGAAAGGACAGCCTCAAATTAGCTAATCCTCTATGGCTGGTCGAAGAATACTGACTTTGCCAATCCATTCAAGTCCCACAACTATATCCAGGGATGTTAACTCTGAAAGTAATATGTGCTTTATAAATATTTACTTAAAAACTATTTTTAACCTTTTTTCTTTGATACACATTTGAAAAGGTGTGCAATGATGGTGTGTATGTGTGGATAAGACCGCATACTGCTGCTTCCAGGTTCCTCTAGTTTCATACAGTTCGGTGGGGATGCGGAGTCTGCAGGAAGGAGGGAAAGAGGCCAGAAGTTCGCAGCTCACAAATATTGCAGATCCCCTGCATCTATCTCAGGAAGACCTTCTGTTTAACAAGCCCCCTTCCAGATACGTCTGCTCAAGACGACACTCTATGAAGAGTAACGGTAAGGATTTCTTTTTCCTTTCTTTCTTTTTTTTTTGCTTTTTCTGTTTAAGATTGGCACCTGTGCTAACATCTGTTGCCAACCTTTTTTTCTCTTCTTCTTCTCCCCAATGCCCCCAGTACATAGTTGCATATTCTAGTTGTGAGTGCCACTGATTATGCTATACGGGAGGCTGCCTCAACACGCCCTGACAAGTGGTGCCATGTCTGCACCCAGGATCCGAACCGATGAAACCCTGGGCCTGGGCCGCTGAAGCAGAGCGCACCAACTTAACCACTCAGCCATGGGGCCGACCCCCTTTCTCATCCTTTTAACCAAAGTGTATTCTAAATCCTCCCAGAAAAGCTTTCTGGTATTGTTCTCTAATTGGTGGTATTGCTTTGCATCAGGGTATCGATTTTAATTTTAATTTTCACCAAAAATGAAGTTAAACATTGTTAACTGTGAGCTTTTGTCATCTGTGGAGCACTCAATTATGTTTTAATGACTGTTTTGCAGTGAAGTAATATTCCTGTTTCCCTCCTCTGAGGAAACAAATTCTCTAAGATTTTCAGAACCCAGCTATCTTACAATGGATTTGCTTCCTCTCATTACCCATATCCTGTCACCATATTCACACTGCTGCTCAGCGTTCTAACTCTGTGTGCCAAGGTAAATAAGTAACACTTCAGAATATCCAACAACTCCAGCTTAATAACCGTCCAGCCACAGAATTAGAGAAATGCCATTTACCAGACATAGCAGCTCACTTTTTCTTTCTTTCTTTAATTTCCTTAAGGTCTTTGGCAGTTCCGTCTGGAAAAGTAAAAGTTCTTTACCCAAAAGACATTTAGTAATTTAAACTCCCCTTTCAGATGGTCTCCAGCAAGAAATGGAACAGAGGTGGGGAGGCCGGGAGGGGCACTCACTGCAGCTGTGAGGAGCAGTCTTGGCTGAGGACACCTCGTCCCCCCACAGCCATGGAGCCGCCAGCACCAGTGGAGCCATTCCGCAGAAGGCCGAACAGCCCAGTGCCCAGGCTTCTCATGCGCACTTCTCACCCTTGCCTCTCTGTCTCGCAGGACCCCTTCTGCCGGGCTGGGATTTACACAACAGAGGGGAATGTCAGCAACAGCCCAGCCTGCCTCTTCCAATTACCCCTGTCCTGCCCCAGGCAGCGAGTGCTCAGCTCCATCCTCTGCCTCATGTCTCAAATTTGGAACGCAGTGAAAACCCCTGCTTTTTCTTTGGCTTCAGATGGCTTTATTTCCACTTTTCTTCCCTCCATGATGCGCAGGATACTCTTTCTGAAAGGTGGACTCGACGTCCAACCACTCTGACTACATTCGACTAAAACCCCAAGAGAGCCCCATAAAAACCACACAGGCTTTTGGGTGAGCTACCAGGAGGTTGCTGCCATTGCTAGTTTTTTCTTGAAGCATAAACCATTTTCCGGGCCCTGCTGTGCCTGGTGCTGCCCAGCTGGTGAGGGAGCCCCTGCCAGGTGCTGAGGAGTTAGATGTTCCGTCTAGCATGCTCAGCCATCCTTCTTCATCAGGCAATTAGAGTCTGTTTGGGGATATGAGGTCCTGAGTGTCTGTAGTCTGCTTCTTCCATCAGCTGCTTTCACTCTCACATCTGTGATAAGCAGCATCTCAAGCATGAGTCTCCAGGGTGAAACTGAGCATCCAGAGGAAAAGCCGTTCTGACCGAGAGCCAGAAGACCCAAGTGTCTTCCAGCGGAGATGCGCCTCCTCAGCCGAACGTTACCGCATCCAGAACAGATGTCAAACTCATCTCTTTCCTCCAGGGTCTGACAAAAGAGCAAAATCCCAGAAGCCAGGCTGCATTTCCACCCAGCCCAGCTGGGGTGAAGGCTAAATGGAGAATGTGTTTCACGTTTGTATTCCCTCCTAACATCGCTGACAGGGGAGGGATCACTCACCTGCCTGGATTAGAGGCAGAGGAAAAAAAATGGTACTTTATCTGGTAGGTTCTGCTGCAGCCAAATTGCTACCCAATTTAAGAACTTTGGAAAAGTGAGGAAGACAAGAGAAATAGCATTTATTGAGCACCATTTATTTATTCATCAGACATTTATTAGGTGTTTGCTATGTGCTAGGCAGCATGCCTCATGGTATGTTTCTAAGACTTACTGTGATTATTTTACTTAATCCTCAAAATAACACTGTGTTCTGGTCTTGGGGTGAGTATGGGTCTAGCCTCCACTTCTACGGAGGAGGGAACTGAGGCTCCTCCAGGGCACACAGCCTGTACGTGGTAGAGCAAAACTTTGAAGCCAGTATGTTTTCAGTTCGAAGTCTGTGCAATTTCTAGCACACCATGATGCTCTTAGAGTAGCATATGAAATGATGTCAAAAAATTATGACTGTTTCACAGAGTTGTAATGCCAGTTAAATACTAAAATCATGATGGTGACGTTATCCAAAGAAAAGCTTGTTGGTAGGGTGCTGGGCGCCCTTTCAGTATTTTTATTTCAGTATTTTCAGTATTGGGTATAAAAGTAAAACAAAACGACATGAATGATGCTGTGAATCTGCTCTGCGGGGGGACAGTGCTACACAGAGCAGTCTTGGCGCGACCGTAACACGCCAGGGAGGACCAAGGACACAGCCTCATACACAATGACAGAACTGCATCATCAAAAAGGACAATCCATGCAACAGCTTGACTTTCTTAATACTAAAAATATAAATATTTCTAATTCTAGGTGTACTTAATTATGAAATCTTGATATGTACATAGTTTAAAAATCTTTAACTGAAGAAGACACGAAATATTCATTTAAGTAACCAAATATTTAATGAGAATCTACTTCATACCAGGAACTATGGTTGGCCCTGGAAACACAGAGATTAGCGACACCCTTTTTACCCCAACAGGAATTACAACTTACAAAAAGCCTACAAAACTTACAAAAAGCAGAATTTTGCTTTAAACAGCCTTTAACATATGTGCTTCAATTGGGTCCTGGTTTGTCACAAGCACTTTGACCCTCAGCAAATCAAGGTAGCATGGTGGAAATTAGGGTTTTGGACCCTGACCTCAATCCTCACCAGGTTTCAATAAATGGCAACTGTTCCAATAGCTAAAAATAAGTGTCTTTATGTCTTTAGGTCATAGCTTCCTCATCTATAAATCAAGAAGTTTGGTTGATAGGCATGCCATCTTGGAACTCTGTTATCTATAATTCTTTGAACTTGTATTTTCAAAAATAAAGGTCACCCATAGAGACAGTGGAGACCGTGTCACAGTCAGTCACTAATATGAGGGAAGGAAAAGTAAATTAAGACTGATTTTTCTACTGCAACTTCTATTCCTACCAAATCATAGAATTTATTTCCTTCTCTCTGCCCGTTGTACCTCCACACGGCTGTTAACCAGACTTCAATTTGACGGGTTTAAAATTCCATCTCATTTCTTGTCCACCGTAAGCTCAAGTAGCTAATGAGCAGAAAACTGACCAGAAGACGGAAAACAGGATAAAATAGCCAAAGCACTAGGATAATAACAAAGAATGTGACAGCTGAGAACTGACTGCCACTTGTTAACCTTCTCAGGGAGCTTCTTGAATAAATAGAAGTGGTTTAATTTTTTAATAAGGTTTATTTTTCAAGACCCTCCCCCACCAGGATAGGAAAAAGATAGGTAAAATATGATCACTTATTAAAAATTGTTTCAGGCATTCAAAATCAGAAGAAAGAAAGATGAAGCATAAAGAAGAATCTTGGCACTTTCTAGAAAGACAACAAATTGTAAACGATTGAAAACATCTAAGTCGTCAGCATTCCCTGGCATGAGCTCAATCTGCTGCCCTCTGTGACATCCCAGTTACAGTCTCAGAGGTGGCTCCTGTCACTGACCCCCCAGCAGCACCTCCAGCGGGTGTGTGGTCCCCGGGCAGCCTCCCCGCAGGTGTGCAGCTCTCAGCAGCTGCCCACTTGCCCTGCGTGGTGGCGCCCACTGGTCGTGTTTACCAGCTCTCAAGCGCCTGTCCTTCACTCCAGCTGTCATTTGATCACGCACATTCTGGATTCTGCACAAATACAGTTCTCTCCACCTCTGCAACACCTCTACAGGGCGGCTCCTTCAAAGAACCTAACATTTTAGAATAAAGCTAGAGATCTACTGGTTTCTCATATCCCACCTCCACCCCTGTCTACACCCAACACACACACACACACACACACACACACACACACATCGTTCATGTGGAAGCCAAGGTTCAGAGACTTTTTAAAGCGCCTCGCCTCAGTGCACTCATCCCTCAGTGCTCATGCCCCCATGTGAGTCTCCTGAAGATGGTAATTAAAGGAGTTCTTGAGATGCAACTTTGTCACTCCACAGAGCTCCACCAGGGAAGACATGTGCTCCTGCACAGCATCACACTCCTTGCTCCCTCTTCACTCTGATTTTGCTGGAAAAAAGAAACACCACCATGGGAAGTCTTCCAAGGAAACGTGATGTCTGTTTTGTCACTTCATGAATGCCATGTCTAAACTTGGGCACTAAAGGACAATGACACAAGAGTGGTAGAAAGAGCATGGTACCTGGCAACAGGTTATGTCATAACCACTTGTTAATTTTATAACTTTATATGAGTCATGAAAACATTTTCATGTTCTAGGATTGAACTTAGTGTATGAAATTAATTTGTAAACAGTGAAATTGTTGAGAATAGTGGATTAGGCAAAAGTTCCACTTTTCCTTTTATATAGAATCCCCTCTCAGCAAGGAACAGAAAGCAGATGTGGAAAGAAGTTCAAGGTACAGTCCTGAGTGGGCTACCATCCCCAAGCTAGTTATACAAGCTAAACTCCAAAAGGGGCCCTGAATTTTAAAAAAAGAAAGGAGATGTTTAGTCATAGTAGTTTGTCAAATGCACTGTAGTCACCCTCTGGATTTGTATAGCTCTTTATAGCTTACAAACAGCGTTCTCTTTAGTGAACTGCAGTCACAGTATTGTTAAGCAGTAAATCCAGGTCTTGAAACCCGGTCTTCTAACTCTTACTCTAATGTCCTTAGCAGTTCATCAGACACTAAAATTTCAGTGGTGAATCTGAAATAGATTATGAAATAGGAAGGCTGTCCACGTGAATTTAGGACTATGGCTTTTGAATAGACCAAACAGAATATTAATAGTTGAAGAGACCTTGCACTAATTAGGAAGACAATGCCACATCTTACACACAGGTAAATAGAAGCCTGAATGGTAAAGTAACATTCTCAGGTTTGTGAAACGGTCTAATGTGCATCCTTGGCTGCAATTCAGCTATTGAGATGTGCATACTCTATCCACCCTGGGCACATGCACACCCTCCTGCCAGCATGCAGATCCCCGATTCAGTCAGACGCCCAATTGTATTCAGCCAAGGAGGGCCATCTCGGCCAGCTTACCTTGAGGATCCCACCCGTTTCCCAGCAATAGGTAAGTACATTGGCATGCCGTGTAATTCAGGCCAAGAAGGAGGGAGAGGAGGTACACTGAAGGGCTTCTGGGTGAGGTTTCCCCACAAAGACTTAAGATAGAGGCATGAGGCAGCACTTCTTCCTGCCCCTGGATGTCGTTGCGTGTGGATGTGATGCCTAGAACTGCCTCAGGATGAACTCGACTTAGAAAATGAATTGATTAACCTTGCATTATTTAAATTTAGACCTTTGTTTAAGCAACATAACACGTTCTTATTATTTTAAACCACTTTGTGTTGTAGTGCCAGGCATTGCGCTTAAATAATGTATAGAAGCATAAAATATCTGTACGGATGGAGGGGTGGATGTGTATCAGTGTAATTGTATAACTATAACCAGCTATTATTTAATCCTCATGATAAGCCAGAGACGAAATTATTTTGTGCATATTACAGAAAAGGAAACAGGCTCAGAGAAGTTAAATGATTTGCCCAAGGTCATACAGCCATTGAGTGGCATAACAGATTCCGACCCATCCTACCTGAGACAAAGCCCACGTTTTCTTCTCCTTCCTAATACCATTTAGAAATATGGGGAATATCTGAACAGTAACAAATTGTTTCCATTTCAAATTATGACACTACAAATAGTAGTTGACAATATAAGCCGGGGTGACTACGCAGAGAATGGCTTTATGAACTCTCTAAACAAAATTAGAACTAATTTCTCTACTATTGAGCAGTTACTCAGAAGTTCAACAAGAGAGATAGCTAGGATGACTGCACAGTCTATCATCTAGTTCAGAACGCTTTGGAGAATGAAAAGATATACTGTTAATAATGAAGCCATCACGACAGACATGTGCCTGTATATACCCAGGTGTGTACCCAGATTCTTCTAGGGTAACTGGGGTGTATGGTCAACCTAGAGATAGCCAAGGAGCGCGCCCTGGGTCTTCCTCTCTGTTAGAAACATCATCATAAAGGAAAACACATAGGAAATTATGAGAATCATCTCATCCTTTCCCTGAGTAACTGAATCACTCTATTTCTGTACCCTTCCACATTACATTTCATATTAATAATTGGTTCTGAAATTAAAAAGAAAAATACAGCTGAGGAGTTTGGGGGTGACTTGGGGGTTGGAAGCATATAGTTCCAGATAGACCTCAAGCTAGATAAGCAGTAATAATGGTACTTATCATTTTACCAGTGACAGCAGAAAAGAACAATGTAGGAGAGGAGAAACTGTGCCATGAAAAATTGAAATAAAGAAGAAAACAAAATAAAGAGAAAATACAAAAGAGCTGGTCCTGAAAGAGAGCTGGTATCCAGGAGCGTATTTTACTTGCCCTATTTCACCATAACCCTGGGATACTTTTAATTACTTGGCTCTTTTACAAACAGCGCCTGACTATTTTGTCAGAGGGTCAAGGATAACAGCGGGACCTGCCCTTTCCTGTGCTTAAAGGGACGCCACCTCCATATACTTTCAGGGACGCCCAACCTGGAACGACTCGTCAAGAAGGACACGCATTTTTCCTGAGCTATCTTTCCCCAAAAAAAAGCCTTTCCCAGAGACCGTGCTTGCTAAGCCCGTGAGAAGAAGTCGGCATCATCAGACACTGTCTAATAACCCAGAATAAGATTTTGTCTGAGGGGCAGCAAACGCCTAGTTGGTCTCATACTTAGTACTCACAGTGAGACATGTCCAGACAATGGAATTAGAGGACACGAGAAGGAAAACCAGTGAACAAAATGCTGATGATTTAAAAACCCTGAATTTTGGAGAAAAATATGACATGATTTTTTCTTTTACCTTTTTTCCTCCCAGTTCAGGAAATGTGCCCTTTTTCTTAAATGACATTAATTACATTTTGCTCACTAACCCATTAGATTAAAACATTCCTTTAATAAGCTTCAATAAGATTTAATCTGGGAATTTATTATACACTAGAGCTAATTAAAAGGGCGCTTGTGTAGAAAAATCCAGGCTGTTTCTACGTAGGAATATAAAAACCATGTCCACAGGAGAGTTAAAAAGGATTATCATTTTCATATTTGTTACTTCTTCTTTAAATCTTATATTTTGCTTGTCTCCTTAACTGTAAATCTTTAAGATTGCATAACCCCAATTAAGAAAAATAAGAAGCAAACCAAGAGCCAGTATTCAGAGAGGAATGCTCTTGGCTAAGGCCCCAGATATTTTTTGTATCTCCAGTGAATTGCTTGTAAAATTTCCAGGAAGTTTGGGAAAACTTTGCATTGACATCACTCAGCAAACCTTGGAAAAGCTTTACCAGGGGAAAGATTGGAGGCCAAGCTGACCGTCTGGGGTACTGAGCCTACGGTATTTGTAGACTTGCTTAATGCTGATGAATTTTGCAGAAATCTCCATTCCCTCCTTTCCTCCTACACTTCTAGTCTCTTTATTGAGAAATAATTTAATAAGTTAACCATATTTTGTTTTATCTTTTCTCTAGGTTTTTTCCCTTCTCAGAGTTTCCTTGTTTATTTTTGTTAAAATAAATACTTTTCTATTATGGTATGGAAGAGCAAAGAATCTAAATTTAAGTTTGTTTATTTTAAACTATGAAAATGTATTGTCAGCCAACATAATTGAAAGGTTTATACATAAAAATACTATGTTATTTTTTATATTTAAAATTATTATGTTTGAGGGGTTTGCCTATTTTAATTTAAAATGGAAGTCATTTTGAATCACCATTTTAACTGGATGGGTTTTTTTCCTCCTGTATTTCCATTTTAATTAGCACAAATTAGTGTCACATTTCACAAGAAACCTTTAGAATTTTATATTAATTGTATAGGTTAATTCAAATTGATATTAGAATAGTAGATTGAACTACAAACAATATATTAGTGAAATAGGGAAAAGATTATCTCCCTTAAAATACTACTACTAAATGTGAGTGCCACAGAGAAATACTATATTAATAAGAATAAATTTTTGAGGAAAAACATGTGAACCAAAAAAAGAGTGAGCATTTACGTGTTATAATGTTCACTGCTATGTATTCTGGTCCAAGACTTTTTTGGTAACAACTTTGTTGAGATATGTCACGTATCCCATGACCATTTACACTGTGCCATTCAATAGTTTTTATTATACATGTGCGTATGCACAGATACGTGCAACCCTCATCACAGCCAAATTTGGATCATTTTCAATACCTTAACACAAAACTCCATACCTTTAGCTATGCCCCCCACCTCCCATCCCTTCTTCCCACCGCCCGTCCTGGGCAACCACTAACCTATATTCTGTGTCCACCGATTTGCCTTTGTGGACACATTATATAAATAGAATCAGGTAACATGTGATCTTTTATGCCTATCTTCTTTCTCTTAGCGCAATGTTTTCCAGGTTCATCCGTGTTGTAGTACGTATCAGTACTTCATTTCTTTTAGTGGCTGAGTGAAAGCCTTTTTCAGTATCTAGATTTGAATTCGCTTTTGTCTCCTTATTAAATGGCTTAAAATGAAATTCTATTAAGTATCTTACATCTCAGTATACAGTGGTTCTTCAAAAATATGTTGCTTTTAAATTCTTCGCATTCTAAATTTTTCTGTATCTTGCTAACTGTTGCTTTAAAAATATAATGCATAAGTCAAGTAAGACATCCTCTCCTTCTGAAATCAATCAACAGAACTACATGTTCAGTAAAAATAAAAATGACTATTTGTTCAATAGGATTGGTTCTCCTGAAGGAATCAATAGGGTAAGATTTATTATGGATATTCTGGGAGAAACTTTTACAACTGAAAGCATTCCAGGCATGTTTCATGTTCTCACATGATAGTTATTACTCACTGAAGACATTATGCATTGAAACGCTTGCATGCGAGCTTCTTAGCCGGATGTCTGCCACACAATGTGCAAAGCTCTTTACATCTTCATGTTATTTGAATGTTTATGTCGATTTAATCCACAATTTTATGGATTAGATGTCAACATCTTTCCAGTTTACAGATGGGGGAACTGAGGCTTGAGAACATTCTGGAAGTTTCTCAAGATCACACAGCTAGGGAGTAGCAGAGCCAGGATTCAAATCCAGAGCGTAGTTTCAAATCCTAGTATCAAAACCCAGAGTCTAAGTTTTTGTTCTCCAAGATTTCACTATGAAAATTTTCTAAGATATGAAAAGGTTGAAACAATTTTACATGGGATACTGACCACCTCAATGCTCCAGTTAACATTATACACTATTTGGTTTATCACATATCTGTCCATTTACCCATCCCTCTTTCCATCCACCAGCCCATAGTATTATTTCAATTCATTTCATAGCAGAGCCCAGGTTCTGGTATTAGGTAGCTCAAAGCCTAATTCACGGCTCAGCTACTTTATAGTCTCTCTGGCTGGGCCTCCATTTCCTCGTCTGTAAAGTGGAAACAATAATAGTGCTATGGAAGGTTATTTGTAAACTTGGTCACAATACTCCTCCTGGATCTCTGCCTCATTGTAATGTGAGCTTACAATCCTTCCCATCAACCCTTCCCAAATAGGTGCAGTCTATTCCCCTCCCTTTGAATTGAGGCTGGCCTTGTGACTTGCTTTAGGCAGTAGAAAAGCAGGAGATATGACCACTTGCCTGTTTTGTACATAGGGTTCAATAATCTTGGGTTTGTCCACTCTTTCTCATAGAAATCTGCCCAGCTGCTACGTGAAGAAGCTTAGGCTGGAATGCTTACAATGAGTTACCACACGGAGCCGAGAAAACAACACAGCTGAGGACCTTCTAGACCAGCCAGCCCCCAAATGACCCAGCAGCTGACCAGAGACTCAAGAGGGAGCCCAGAGAGACCAGAAGAATCACCCAATCATTTCTAGTTTGAATTGCCAACCCGCAAAGAATCAAGAGCGACACAAATGGTGGTTGTTTTAACCCACTAAGTTTTGGGGTAGAACACAATAGAAAACTGAGGTGAGCATCTAATTCACAGAGCTATTGTGAGGATTAAAAAAAGGTGACACATATAAGATACTTCGAAGTGTGTCTGCCATATAGGAAATTATCAGTAAACACTCTCATAGTTCAGCAGCAGTAGCAGCATCAACACCATTATTGAGGCATAAACTGCTATAGTTTCTTGACGGCAACTCTAAGATCCACCTCCTTCCTGACTGCAATGTTTTTTCCCTTCTCTTCTTTCTTAGAAACATGTCACAGTCCAGCCCAAATGCCATATCCTTGGAGAAGTCTCCTTTGGGTTGCCTACCAAATCAGCTTTGTCCTCTCTTACGTGCTTTGTTTATTCTACTCATACCATACTGTAATATACATATTTGCGTTAGTGTCTCTCCCAGAATCCAGAATGCATCTCATTCACATTTGCTACCCCAGCAATAGCACGGTACCTGTTAATATTCATTGAATAAACGGATAAAAAGAAAAGACTCATTGTGTTTTATGCCAGGAGCTCAAAGTCCATATTTGGTATCCTTATTCTAATTATGTGGCATATCGCCTTAATCCATTCATTTATTTTCAAACCAAGTAGCTTCTTCAAAATAACATTAAATTCCACATGTGTTCTTGGAATCCTGCATTTATAAGTACATCATGGCCTATCTAAAATTTTATCAGAGCCCACCCATACTTTAAATTACTCTAGGTTATTTATCCAAGAGATTTATGCCACAATACCCAATATTCATAATTGAAGGTCTTTATGGAGCAATATGTGAATGTATTTGTGTGTTGTTAAATGAAGCTGTTCACTCGTGTCCAGGCAAGCATTGATTTGTTTATGGTTAGACCTGGCCATTTCCTCTCTGGAGAAGACAACTTGGTAATTTGGTAAACACTTAATGATAAAAGAATTAGTAAAGAAGAAATACAGCCTAGCTCATTAAAGCCCTGTGAAAAAACAGTATAATTACACATCTCATACAACCCGCCAATCTTCTGACTTGTCAGTTCACCCCTAACTGTCTGCCTTTGCTTCCTTTCTTCCTCCACGCTGATTGTCACGTTTAACCAGGTGGCACTGTGGGACACAGAAACCACATTTAAAGCAGGCATTAAAAAGGCAAGGGAGGGCAAAGGGCATACCCTGTTAACAATTTCAATTAATGACTTTTGAAGATAAATTTTAGAACCCTTTTATACGTAGTCTGTGTTCAGTGGTTGCGTTTCATCACTGTTATTCAAAGCAGACTTCTGATGAATCGTCACTCTAGCGGGAAGCAGAAATTTGAGGCGGGATTCTCTCATGGGCCTGGGTAACCATAACTTGTCTGTGGCTCATTTCGTTACCTCCACTTGTTTGGCTAGACTTGCTGGTCCTTTGGAACTTGCTTGGGTCCCACATCCCTGAGGAAAACTATGATCCAAAATGTTCTGGGTTGAGCAGAGCTCTTCTGTAGCACCTCTGTCCACCCCTTCTCCATAGCAATAGGACTGTCATTGTGTGTCTTTGCCAGTAAAGCAGGAGCTTTGGGGGTTTGTAGGTTTTGTTTTCTGTCTTTTCATTTTTGTTTCCCTATCCTTCATCCAACACCTTGAGCAGAAAATTCTTTGGTAAGTGGTGGGGAGATGAATGAGTGAGGAATATTTAATAATTCAAAGCTCTGTGCTAAACTCTGTGGGGGATCCCAAATGTTGCCATACACCCCCTCAGCAAAGTCACAGTCGAGTTGGGGAGCTAGGACCTGCACACACAAAATGTCAAATCACCTCTTCGACACATCTCTCTTCACTCTCTTCACGTCTACCTCACATACTGCCTGGGATCTTATCGTTTCAATCCAACATTGATGAGCAGTCAATAGTAACATACTGTTATGTTTTAGGAGATATTTAGACTTAATTGGTCCTAAAACTGCAGTCAAGATCTGCAGGCTATGTCTAAATGTACAGATTAATTATTTAACTGAACTCGCTTTATTTTTAATGTAGGTTATGGATTGGTAAGCTAGTCAATAAAATCAATATGGTTACAGCAGGTAGCATGGTCTCATGGTCAAATATGCAGCTCCGGTTTCCTACTCACAACAATAAAAAGTGGACAGATCAGCATTACCTCCAACGCAAGAAAAACAGAAATATGTCTCCAAGAAAATTTCCCATGACCCCTTTTTAGTTTTTAGAACATTTGAACCATTTTTAGGTATACAGTCTGTTGACATTAAGTACATTCACAATGTTGTGTGATCATCTCCACTAACTGTCTCCAGAAATTTTTTATCATCCCAAGCTGAAACTCTGAACTCATTTAACAAAAACTTTCCTTTCCGTTCCTCCCTCCCTCCAGCCCCTGGCAACCACCAGTCTCCTTTCTGTCTCCATGAATTTGAATATTATTCTATTGTATATGTATATCACGTTTTGTTTATCTATTCACCTATGGATGGACGTTCGGGCTGTTGCCATGTTTTTGCTCTTGTGAATAATGCTGCTATGAACACGGACGTACAAGTGTCTGTTTTGCTTTCAGTTATTTTGGGTGTGGACCTAGGAGTGGGATCAATGAATCTTATAGTAATTCTATGCTTAACTTTCTGAGGAAGTGCCATACTGTTTTCTACAGTGGCTATATTTTACATTCCTACCAGCAATGCACAAGTGTTCCAATCCCTCCACATCCTTGCCAACACTTTTTATTTCTCACTCTTTTTTTTTATAATAGCCATTCTTATGAATGAAAAATGGTATCTCATTGTGGTTTTGATTTGCATTTCCCTTATGGCTGGTGATGTTGATTATCTTTTCCTGTACTTATTGACCTTTTGCATATCTTCTTTGGAGAAATGTCTATTCAAGTCTTTTGCCCATTTTTTAATTGGGTTTTTTGTTTGCAGTTGTTGAGTTGTAGGAATTCTTTATATATTCTTGATATTAATACCATATCAGATATATGATTTGCAAATATTTTCTCCCGTTCTGTGGGACGTCTTTGTGACATAGTGCCCTTTGATAGTGCCCTTTGATGCACAACATTTTTAATTTTGATGAAGTCCAACTTTTCTCTTTTTTTCTCTTGTTGCCCATGCTTTTGGTGTCATAGCCAAGAAATCATTGCCAAATCTATTGTCATCAAGATTTCCCCTATGATTCCTTCTAAGAGTTTTATAGTTTTTGGTTCTTATATTTAGATCTTTAATCCACTTTGAGTTAATTTTTGTATATAATGTAAGATAAGGGTACAACCTCATTCTTTTGTATGTAGATATCCAGTTTTCCCCATACCATTTGTTGAAAAGACTATACTTTCCCCATTGAATGATCAGTCTTGGCATCCTCATTGAAAACCCTTTGACCAGATATGCAACAGTTTATATCTGTTCTCTATTCTACCCGTATCCTTTTTTACTATTTTCCGTGTACTCAGAAACTACATATGCTGGTACTATGCACTGTGTTAGAAAAAAAATAAAGTAAAGAATTAGAACCTTTAAAAGATGCAGACTTAGCAAAGTAATGAGAAGAAGGTGTCTGTTACTTCTTGCCAAGTAGAATACCCAGAATAGAATCAATAAGATTAGTGGGTACTGTATGGACTGGAAACAGTAGACAAAGGACTCCCTTAGGATGAATGACTTTTTAAGAATCCATTGAGAGTTCCCAAAGTATCCAACCCTTGCATTGAAGAGCTGAATTTATCATTCTTCCTATACTACATCTTAATTTTCTTTAACGGACAATTACTTATGCATCCAGAAATTGTTCTCTCTTGCTCTTTTCTACCATTTACTTACTATATTGTTCTGCATCTTAAGGCATCTTGCACTGATTGATTATGAGTATCTCCAATGACAACAAAGTACACATGGAAGAGCTGCACAGAAACTTAAACTATCCTTATGTGCCTTTGTTTCTCTTCCCACCACCAAAATTTTCATCCACTCTATAACTTAAGCACTTATAAATATGGAGACAAGAAAGGAAAAGTTTTATTCAGTCTAACGTGATTCATTCCACATAGAAGCCTCAAGGTTACAATTCGAGAAGAAAACTGAATCCCACAGAGCTCCCTTTTGTAGAGAAATTCAGACCCTTAGAATATTCACTGATGACCTCACTGACTGACGACTCACTCAGCTTAGAGACTGCAGTCTGGTTGACTAAAGTAGCCCTGGTTAGGTTTCTGCTCGAGATCTTAATGGTTATCCACAGGATCCTTCTCTCAGTATCTTAAGAACTTCTTGCCCAAAGAATCTGCACTTGTCAAACACTAACAACAACTTCATCCTTGTCCACTTGTTCACAGGCACACACACTCATTATAATTGTTAACCTTCAAGTCTTACCATATACTTTTCTATATTGCATAAGAATTTCTCCAACATTTCCCAGCCAAAGCCATTGTTCAAAGCCCACAGGTGGCTTGGCAGTCACCACATAGTGGAATTCTAGATTCTTCAGCTCATTTCCTTCCTCTGAATGCACTCTTGACCCAGCCCTAAGCAGAAAGCACCTCAAGGCAGGATTGTGTTCATCTTTGGCACAACTTCATCCATTGTGCTTGGCCTTAGATGTCTCTGCCTCATATAAATATTAAGTAATATCAAGACAATGACTGCTCTTTCCTCTAGAGGGAAGGGGATGTTTTCCACTATTTACTTTCACCTTCCTCTCGTTTCATTTACACATTTCAACCAAAAACTTTAATTTAAAAATAACCAAAAAACACGCATGTACAAATTAAACCTAATTTTCTGCACATTGCTATAAAGCTTTAAAGAAATTTTTAATTTCTCTTACACTTTGGCAGATCATCATCAACGCTGCTTCGGATACTCAGAAAAAAATTATTGGAATAAAACAGAAAGAAAACATGAAAAATGAAATGACACTTGTTCTAACAGAGTCACGAAAACTCTATACAGTCTCATAAGCCCCGCACATGAGCTGCTGCAAGTGGAGTAACAGTGGAATTACGAGGTGTAGGATTTATGTTGTTAACTACCGAGAAAGGAAAGCAGGTCGAAACTCAGGGAGGAAAATGTGAGCATTGTGAAATGCCATGTCTTCCTACCCCTGGGAGATTTATTTACTGGAAATTATATTGCAAGGAAAAAGTCTAAATAAATTAAGTCCCTAGTTATTATGTCACATGTAACTGCATTGTAGAATAGAGCCACAATTTTTGCAGTTATGTAAACTAAGCTGTCAAGTACTTGTTATTTTAAAGCTGGAACCAGGCAGCTCCCTGACAGCCCTGTGGTCCCAGCTCCCAGCCTGATTCATGGTCGGCACTGAGACACAGGAAGTTCGTGTCTGCTGTAATCTAAACACTGTGAAAATGGAACATAAGAAGCAGTGCAGAAAGGTAAAAATAGGCTAAACCCCATAACCCAGACAAGAACCATACAACACACTTGGAGTAAGGAGAAGGGAAAAATTAAGCCTGTGAACTACAGCGTGAGCTCATACACGGTGAGGGACACGGGGGACCCGCTACAGAATTTGCAGACCCCAGTGCAAAATGAAAATGAAGGGCTCCTTGTTCAAAAATTGTTAAGAATTTCAAGAGAGGGACAGCAAAGTATTAAACCCAGTGTGAAGGCCTTCTAAAGCACGGGGCCCTGTGTGACTGCACAGGTCGCACACCCATGACGCTGCCTTGGGGGAACCTTTCGAACAGCTGAATAGCTAAGAAGCAATAAAATGTCACTCGCTCAGATAGAGGGAAACAAGGTCCCTCATCTGTATTTTTCTATAAAAGTATCACTCATTTAAAAAGTAAATACATAATGGTATTCATTTATACATTTTAAAGTTTATTTTTAATATGTGGTTGTAAAGCAAATGCTTACAGTGAGCGTAATTCTTTCCATATTATTCTGCTCAGACACAGTAATCTGAATTGTACATCAATTCAACAGTAATAAAATCTGGACTTCATGTTTAGCTGGGAATCAAGACAGTGTTCACCACTCCAGGAAAAGCCACTGGGGAAAAAGGAATCTTTAAAATACACTGCCATAAATCTGCTTGAGTGTTTGTTTTGGGGGAGGGAGTTTGACCATTCTTATCCTAAATAAAGCCAAGCTATGATTGATTTCCTCTAACAAAAAATGTGTATTTAGCTGTCCATATTTCTCATTTAAGAGGAAATTACACTTTACTCTTATTATTACTCTGTACAAACAAAGAAAAGGGACAAAACTTTGTCTTCAATCAAAAGCAAGAATTTACAAAAGGGGAGAGCAATAGATTACAGAGGCAGGAGATTTGAGCAGCAAATCTGATCCTCAAAGCACCTTTCTTTTTAGCACAAAGGTGAGTATTCTGCAGGAGCCCCAAGCCGCTGCCCCCGGGGCCCTCAATTCAGCTCAGCTCAGAGCAGAGACCAGGGTGCCCCTCAGGAAGCTCATTGGAACGGTAACATTATCTGCCATAATTTGCCCAGCACCAGAGGCCCTGTCAATAGGCAGTGGCAGCCTATTCTGTTTAAACTGGAGTCATTAAATCTCTCTGCTCTCATAAAAGTAAAATAAAGTAAAAATACAACTGCCTGCTGCTGGTCAGTGGAATTACACTGAGTGGAGGTAAGTTTTAATTTCACGGAGCAAGTGTTAAATTATTGCCCTCTAAGCTGACTGCCAATTCTGCATGAAATCTCATCACATTTTAATAATTCGTCTTTTGTTTAGCATGGAAAGACTTAGAAATAGCACATGTGTTATGATTTGGAGTGAGAGTTTATGCGCACTTAGGGTCCTGAGAACCACAACAACACAACCACGTTCAGGGTGCCTAATCGGACCAAGAGGAAACTATCGTTTCTGAAATGATTTGGGGGCCTTAACCTCTGTTCAATGTCTCTAAAACACTTGGAATTATTTTGATAGTGTGCTTATTTTGAAGATTTCAATTTAATTTTAAAACTGTGCATTCTATAGATGCACGTCTCCATTAATATGTAAAGATTAACAATCAATCTCTTTCACTACATTGTGAAACTGTCAAGAAAATTGTGATTTATGATTCTATGTGACAGTTTTTTAAGAATTGTTTTTTAATGTAACCTTAATAGACCCCACTCTCTGCCAAGACTGAGAGCCAAATAAGTATCAATAGGGACCTTATTTCTGCACAACTCATCAATAAAAAGCTGAACATTTAGAAAAAGTCATTCTTGAAACATTAATAAAAGTCTCATAGGTTCTTACTGATGAACACTGAAAGAGTCTCAAAATAGTCTCAAGTATATCTCACAATTTTTGCACATCTTCATCCAACTAGTGAAATCAAAATGTTAAAGAACTTTAAATGAAGAAAGTAGAGAAAATCGCTTGTTTGTTTTAATCAATATTTTATGTCTTGCAAAGCACTAGCACTGCTGCGTTCAAAATCAATGATTCAATATATCTCTTGTAGTTCAGTTGATTTGCTGCTCTTAGCCGTTCTGCACAGCTATTAATGTAAAGTGGAATTAAAATAGATGCTGTGCAGTCAGACCTGAATAATCTATACGCAGTTTATCCCTCACCCCAGGGTATCTGAAAAGACTACTCAGGGAGCAAATCAGCCTGACATCCTCCATATGCTATTGACTTGTTGAATTCCAAATTCTTTAATCTGTATAAAAATAGCATTTTCAAACTGACTCATATTGGAAAGGTCTAACTACATCCAAATCAATAATTCCCTTGAGATGGAAGAATGCATATTAACCAAATAGAGCATAGTACAAAGGCAAAGGTAAATATATATATATATATAAATGGGCCAAGAATAAAAATCCAGATAACCAGAAATGAATTTATAGACTCTTTGTAATTGGAGTCAGAGGAAAGCACATTAAGTATTAGGAGGGAGAGGGCGACAGGTGGAACCAGGTCAATCCGTTCAGAGTAAAATGTCCTCGACTGTACGAGGCCTTCACTCAGCAGTTTTGAATGTTCAAGCAAGGGGTAATGACTGCTTATTTCAGATTTTTTAACTCTCTCGACAGAAGCTTCCGTTTTCATATATCTTTATTTTATCCATTTTCTTATTTACTGTAAGATTTTCTCTGAATTATCTTCATTGCCTTTGATTTCAGGAAATTCAAGGAAGAAAGCTTAGAATGGTCATAATTCTAAATCCAGCTTAGATATCTTAATTCCCTAGACCAACTTATCTCCATTCTTCAGCTTCTCACAACAAAATAGGACCCACAGAATATAAATACAACCATACATATACACATAGGTATGTATGTGGTTATATTTATATGTCTTCATCTCTATAGCCATATAAGCATATATGTATGTAGACATATATATTTATGCATATCTTGCAAATACATAGTCATTCAATATCCACTAAGGCAACAAATTTAAAAATCATTGATCCAGAAGGAACTTTGAGAAGTCTTTGGACCCTACGCCTGTTTATAAGTAGGCCACTTTCTTGAGTCATTTCAAAAGAGGCGGTGGACTTTGGATAAATATTAGTAATTGTCAGAGCTGGATGATGTACGTAGGATTTAATTATTCTGTTCTGTCTACAAATGTGCATGTCTTAAAATGTTCACACTAAAATGTTAAATATAAGAAATGATGGGTTCTATTATTATTATGGTTTTCTCTCTTTTTGGTTTTGTTATGTTTTCCTTTTGCTAATTCTTTTTCCTCATTCAAAATAAAAAATCACAATTTCCGTTGCATATGGATAACCCCTGCCACATAATTTAATCACAGCTTGGCAACCGATGCTGTCTATGTAGTTACGTAGATTAACATCACCAATTCATTCTGTAAAATATTCTGTCATTATGGCATCCATGAGGCCAGTATTTCATAGACCAATATCATTTGAGAAGAATTGTACATTGGAGTTCTTTGATCAGAGTTTATCCAATCTAAGATGCTATCAACTAACTGTAAGACACACTCTTAGTTTATGTATCACTAAGAGAGAACTCTGCCAATTAAACTATTCAAAATGCTCTCTCATCCCTTTATATTTTATTTTCCTTTTAGCTTCCTTATATTTTATTTTATTAAAAGCTCTTTTAGGATTACTTAGACATCATGGTTATCATGTAACACTCAAGCATACACAAAAATGAAAATATAAACAAAATAGATTTGTTAAAATGTTCTTGAAAATTCTTTACCTCTTGGTCTGATTAAGAGTTATTGATGTCTATGATTTTACACACAATATCAGCCTCCATACCAGGAAGAGCATTGATGATGCAATATTTCTTGGGAGTGCTCCGCTATTGTCTCCAGGATATTTTTGCAAGCTGCTGACACCCATTCTGCAAGTTTGCATGTATGTATCTGTGTGTATCTTCTACAAAGACAGTTGTATTTTTCTCCAGCTTTTTATGTTGAAAATTATCAAGCCTATAGAAAAATTAAAAGAATTGTACAATGAACACCTATAAACCCTGATATACTGCATACATAGCTCAGTTTCTTTATCTTTCCCGCTCCATTTGAACTTTGAGGGACCACTTGAAAATAAGTTATAGACATCATGACATGTCACTCCTAAATATTTTACTGTGCATCTCCTATGATAAGAACATTATCCAACATAACCACAATACCATTATCTTATTTAAGAAAATTTACATTGCATTCAATACAATCTATGTTTAACCTTCCTTGATTGTCCCCAAACAGGCTTCTGTGGCTTTCTATTCCACTGATCCAAGGTCCAGTCAAGTGGATTATTATATCTGCGAGTCCCTTCTAATCTGGGATAGTTCCACATATTCTGGGGGTAGGGGGGTGTATGTGTGACATTGACAGTGTTGGAAAGTCCAGGCCTATCGTCTTGCAGAATGTCTCACATTATGGATTTGCCTGAAAGTTTCCTCATGACTGTATTCAGGTTAAATATTTTTGGTAAAATGCCACATAGGTGATGCCATACATGTTTGAGTACATCACCTCAGGAGGCAAATACTGTCCGTTTGATCCACTATTGGTATTGTTAAGCTTAATTACTTGGTTAATCCCCATTATAAAGGTAATACTCCCCTTAAAAATTGATAACTATCTATTGAGACATATTCTAAGATTTGTCAATATTACATTTCCCCAACAATCTCCTGTATAACAGTTTTAGTATTCATCAATATCCTCTGCCTAAATCATATATTATACTAGAAGTTAGAAATCATACTGTAAGTTTTGATACTGATGGTTTCTTGATCTTATCAAAAAATGACAAAAAAGGTATATAGTCTACAATTAGAATTCATCTTGCTTCCAATAGTCTCTAAATGATACATCAACTAAATTACTGGGGGTGGGGAGTTCAATTGTCTAGTCTGTTACCAAGAATAGCAATCAGGTGTGTACTTTTACAGGCAATGACAACCACCACACGAATTTGTCTGGCCAAGAGGGATGGTGAAATGTCATCAGCTATGAGAAGCACCCTCACTGCAGAGAAAATACAATGTGGAAAAAAAGAAGAGTTCATTTTGGAATGAACAAAATAGAGCAATTCTGATTTTAGCCAAGTAGTATTACATGGTTTTGTACATACTTTTAGAAACACCACAGAAGGTAGTATCACAAAAGAAGAGATGAATTATGGAATTTATGCATTAGATGAATTAGTGAGTGAGTGACTTCATGAGTGATGGAATGTGTGCTCAAATAAGTGCATGTGTGTTATAAAAAGTCAAATATGTTGTTGTTATAGAAACGCAATCGTAATAACGATTTGAGGATTTAATACATGCTGTAGGAAAGACTGCCCAGGAAGACAACACCCAGACAGGGATCAGCATGGAGGAAGTTTATTAGGAAGAGTTTTGGGGATTAACACCTGTAGGGGAAAGGAAGAATGCCACATGAGATTGGGTGGGACTGCATTGCAGGAACAACAAGGGCCTCAATAGACCCTGCTGGTTGCTCTGAAGCTGCCATGGTCCTTCAGAATTGACTTGAATTGGAGAGAGCTGAGATGTTAGACCCCTGACTGAAACAATCACTGAATGCAGGTCAACCCCTGGGTCAGGGCATGACCTTGGGAAAGGTAGCTTTCTTCTGCCAACAGCAATTCCTAGAGGGGTCTTCCAGTGAAGGGAATGAGTGCTTTAGTTCTGAAGGGGGTCAAGATCGCACACCACCTCAGCCACTTCAGTATATTTGGATAGTACAGGTACAAGCACCTATGGAGTAAGTAGTTTTGAGTTACGTATAAACATACATAACAGAGACTTAACGTAATGGACTGTTTACACAAGATTATTTAATTTTGTCAATTTTAAATACTTTATTTCAGAAAGTATAACAAATGAAACCATTCTATATAAAATCAAACTTTTAGTTTTTATCTAATAGTTATGATACACATTATAAAATATTGCTAATGTCGTTTATATTATAGATAAATTACCATACCACATTGTCTAATGTTAAGGTGTATATATAACAGGAAAAACTTTATAGTTGCTTGACTATTAGTTTATTTCCTTCAAGTTTGGATTCCTGGCATCCAGTTTGTTTGTTTGATGGATTGTTAAGTCAAATACCCCATACAGGGTAGATTAATAATAGTTACTACAAGAACTTATAACCTATGTTAGACATGTTTTCAAACCAAGTTTTGTGTACTTCCAGTAAGTCTTTACTGATTTTCATCTACTTTAAGAACACAAAAGTACAATTAAATTAAGGTACAAGTATAGACAGCTTCGTTTCATTTGGTCATCCTGAGTGCATTCGTTTATTTAATAAACATTTTCCTTAAATATACTATGGGCAGATGCTAGGGAGTGAATATAATAAGAACTACACTGAGAGAGCTTGAGCTTGACAATAAAGAAATAATAAAAACAAAAGTTAGGTCAATATCATGGCAATCGGTCTATAGAAACAAGATCAACCTAGCATTGAATGAAGGCTTCCCAAGGTGCTGATATCTTAAGTCTTGAAAGAAAGTAGGAGTGAGCCATACAAAGAAAGGAGGCTAAGGGAACACCTTATGCTGATAATAGGCATTTATTAAGCATTTACTGTGCATCAGACACACATCCAAATAGTGTAATGTATTATATCATTAATCATCAAAACAGCTCTATTGATCATATCCCATGATTACCGTTGTCTTATAGACAAGCCTACTGAGAGGTAGAGTAGGTAAGGAGTGAGCCCATGGGCACAGGCAAGTAAGCAGCAGAGCCAGGATTTGCACCTGTGGAGAGGTGTGAACCAATCCCTTAATTGCATTAAGAGAACTGTCAGGTTTTTAGATCTGGCAGCACAAGAGAGCCTGTGAGAAGACTGGGACATGAAACTCAAGAAGCAGTCTGAAGCCGCATCATGAAGCATCTCTACAATGAGTTAGTGAGTTTGAACCTCACTCTGAGAGAGTGATGAGATTAGATTTGTATTCTGGAAAGACTACTCTGATACCACCATGAAGAACACACTGAGGTGGTCAGAAGGCTACTGCAGAATTCTAAGTGTAAGTAATGAGTGCTGGGTCTAAAGCAGACGGCAGAGGTAAGGAGCAGAGAGGAGACATTTAAAAATAATTAAGTTGTGACATCAACAGCACTTGGTGTCCAATTAGCAAAAAAGAGCAAGTTAAATGACAGAGTGGACCTGACTCCCAGGTTTATGACTTGGGAAATTAGATGGATGGATGGATTCCTTAGATAATCTAAACACCAATAAAGTTTGCAAGGAAAACTATTCTTAAAATTTTAAATATTATAGCCTAAAATAACAATATTTTGCCTAGAATATCAATGTTACTAATCCTTAAGATCTTTTGACATGATTTAAATTTGAAGCCAGTGTTCCTCTTTCCATTGCTCCATCTCTTTCTGTGCTTCGACACACTGCAGACCTTATTTCTTTGTTTTCTTCCAATCTTCCCCCTTTTCTATGATATTTCAAGAGTTAGAAGAAATTCTTCTGAAAAATTATCTCTCCTTGCATATTGGTTATCTATTACAGTAAAATAAATTAGCCTGAAACCAAAAGCTTACATAACAATGGACATTTATCATCTTATATAGTTTGTATGAGTCAGGAATTTGGGAGCAGCTTAGCTAAGCGGTCTGGCTGGGATTTTCCCATGAGGTTGCTATTGAAATGTTGGCCACAGCTGCAGCCATTAGAAGGTTCAACTAGTACCAGAGGATCTACTTCCAAGATGGCTCACTCACACGGCTACTGGCAAGAGGCCTCAATTCCTTGCCTTGTGAATGTCTCCAGACGGCTGCTTGATATGGTGTCCTTGTGACATGGCCACTGGCTTCCCCCAGAGCTAGTGATCCAAGAGAAGGAGCATGGAGAAAGCTACAGTGCCTTTTACAAGCCAGCCTCGGAAGTCACACACCATTACTTCTAACACACCTTACTCCTTAGAAGTGAATCTCCACATCCAGTCCACGCTCAAGGGGAAGGGAAATTGCAGACTTTAGTTAGTAATAATGTATCAGTATTGGCTCATGGATTGTAACAAATGTACCATAACTAATGCAAGATGTTAAGTATAGGGGAAGTTGGGGATGGACGGGAGGGACTATGTAGAAATTCTGTACTTTTTACTCACTTTTTTCTGTAAACCTAATACTGCCTTTAAAAAAA
Organism: Equus quagga; assembly: GCF_021613505.1. Taxonomy (NCBI): domain Eukaryota; kingdom Metazoa; phylum Chordata; class Mammalia; order Perissodactyla; family Equidae; genus Equus; species Equus quagga. The sequence goes on from NC_060278.1 coordinate 899,235, forward strand.
TAAAGTCTAATGATTTTTTTAAAAGAAAATTAGAGGGGCCAGCCGGTGGTACAGCGGTTAAGTTCTCACATTCTGCTTCAGTGGCCCAGGGTTCACCAGTTCAGATCCAGGTGTGGACTTTCGCAACACTTATCAAGCCATGCTGTGGCAGCCATCCTACATATAAAGTACAGGAAGACAGGCACAGATCTTAGCTCAAGGCCAGTCTTCCTCAGCAAAAAGAGGAGGATTGGGGGCAGATGTTAGCTCAGGACTAATCTTCCTAAAAAAGAAAGAAAGAGACACTGGTGAAATGAACAATTCAATTTCACATAGTAAGTGAATAAATGTTAAATGTTAAAAAAAAAAAAAAAGGAAGCAAGGAAGGATGGAAGAAAGAAAGGAATTATAGTTACCTCTTAAAAATTTTTAAAAATTGTTCCCCTTGGCTAATTTCTGCACCATCCACACTAGCTTGTGATAATGCCACATCTATTTGTACATTTGACCCAAATATGATTTTATAAGACATAAGCTATGTGGTGGCAAAGGCCTCTGAGGTCTAAAAGAGATTCTAGTAGGCCAGGAGGTATGTTCATGACTCACTGCCTTGAGTAGCTTTCTATCTCACCTCACTTGGTATTAAAAGGGAATCACACAACTTAGTTAACAGAGCTCTGGATCAGACTAAGCAAGTGCAAACCTGGTTCCATCACTAATTAACTATGTGATGTCAGGTAGTTAATCTTAGCCATACAGTAAGCATTTAGTGTCACCTACTACAAGAGTTTTGCCTGTAAGCCTCAATATTTGTTTATTTAGATTATTTTTTTTCTGAGAAAGATCCATTCTGATCTAATATCTGTTGCCATTCTTCCTCTCTCTCTCTCTCTCTTTTCTCTCTCCAAAGCCCCGGTACATAATTGTGTGTTCTAGTTGTAAGTCCTTCTAGTTCTTGTATGTGAGCCACAGCCACAGCATGGCTACTGACAGACGAGTGGTGTGGTTCCACGCCCGGGAAACAAACCAGGCCACCAAAGCAGAGCATGCCAACCTTTAACCACTAGGCCATCAGGGCTCAAAGCCTCAGTATTTAGATTGAATAGAGGATCCAGTGTAAATTTCCTAACCATATATTTCCCAGGATATTTCTAAGGGAACTTTTTTCATTAATATGGCTCCCATTTAGAAAACCTGTCTTTATTCCAAACTAAAACATTCCATTTCATATCTCCCACATTGTTAATAAAAGCTGTTAGGATTTTAATCTCCATCAGTCTTCTTTCTGACATAACAGAAAATTGGAAATACCTATTTTTCACTAATTATGCCAAAATGAGAGGCAAGTCTAGTACAGCAGGATCCACATCAGTGAAGCCATTGAACCGAAACCCCATCAATGCTGGACCATGAAGCTGCAGAGACAGTGACTCCAGCAAAACCACCCGGACAGGCTGTGGGAAATTAGACAAATTCAGGTCATATTTGGGGAAATATGACTTTTCAGAACATGATGCCTGCAGTCGCACATGTTACATGCAGAGCTTCCCTCTTCCTGTGAAGTGCCGAGCTCAGACTCCTGAGAAACAACACTCCCCAAGAGGAGATCTTTCCATTTCAGTCCCAACTGCATCAAGCAGCCCAGAGTCCATGAATTTCAATAATGGATATTATTAGATACATGGCATCAGTTGTACTGTTTCTGTTTCGAACTGACAGAGAAACCTAAGAATTCCCTTTCCTTGAACAGCCTTGATTGCATTACCTTATCTAATGTATTTTTGAGGGAGCTTAAATGTTCAAGCCCAAAAAGGGGAAAATAAATTCATCTGGCGACACTTAAGAGTCTAAGTCCAAAGACAAAGAATTTTTTTAGATAGAAGATACTGAAAACCCAGGAGCTATTCATTGATAATGTCTCTATTACACATAGACATAACTCGTTTCTATTAAATACTTTCACTAATAACTTAAAATGCAAAGGCTGTTTCTCCCTTCAAAATACAATTGATTAGAATTTCTTTATCTGTATGATGTTTTTAACTCCAGATATGCATCTTACTTCTCCGGAGCACTCGAAAGAGCTTAATAATTCTCTGCAAACTGAGTTGCCAAAGCTGCACCAGAATTTTGATGTTTCCATTAATAAAAGATATATGCCTGCAGGAGGTACAGATTTGTGGTCTCAGGATCCAGAGTTTAGGGGCAAAGGGAAAGCGGCTTGCATCTGTACAATGATTAAATGTGTGTTCAGAGAGAGGAGTGCTAAAGTGTCTATACAGATCTAACAAGACCTATTTGGACCTGGGGCTCGCCCCTGCAGGCTGTTTTTGATAGACGCTGGGGCTTTATCCATCCTCACTTGTCAATATGCCATGGTAGCTTCAGAGCTGAAACAGAGGGATGATGGAGAAGAAACCTGAAGGTCGGGGAACCATTTGACCAAGACCACACATAGTCTACCAAAATGCAATGTCAGAAAAAAAAGACAAATCAAATGTCAGAAAAAAATTAAAGTGAGGACAACCAAGTTTAAAAATAGAATCTATAACTAGTAAAGAACTGAAACTGCTCAAAAGAAAAATAGAAGTAAACATACTTCAGAACCAAATATTAGTCCTATATTTCTGCCTCCTGGAGAGGAAAGGGAGAGAACACTGGGAAAATATCAGCCTGGATGCACATGAATAGAATCTGGAGATACTGGGTCTCCAGGAAGATCTGTTGTCTTTTCGAGAGTCATTTAACAGAAATCTGTCAGTTCTTATGATCTGGTCTTTAATTGCTTTAATCAATAAATATTTATTTTTGTATGCATAAGGCACTATACCAGATATTATAAAAGAGAAACAAGAATCAATTGAGTACTGAGTTTGTTTTCTTTTTATGCAAGTTAAAATGGTTTTATTTTGGTTCTTATGAAAACACATGCTAATTATAAACATCTTTAAACAACACTAAAAAATAAAATTACTGTCTAGGAATAACCGCTAATGACATTGTGGGATATATTATCCCACCCCTTCAAATACGCACACATACACGCATATAGCATTAGTTTGCAAGGGCTACTATGACAAAATACCACAACAGAAACTTATTTTTGCTAAATTCTAGAGATTAGAAGTCCAAGATCAAGGTCTGGGCTGGTTTGGTGTGTTCTGAGGCCTCTCTTCTTGGCTTACAAGCGGCTCCCTTCTCACTGTGTCCTCACATGGTCTTTTCTCTGTGTGTGTGCATCCCAGGTGTTGCTTTGTGTGTCCAAATTTCCTCTTATAAGGATGTCAGTCAGATTTTAGCCGAATGATCTCATTATAACTCATCACCTCTTTAAAGGCTCTGTCCCCAAATACAGTCATTCTGAGGTTCTGGGGGTTGGAGCTTCCACACATGAATCTTGAGGGGGCACAGTGCAGACCATAACATACCTACACATGTGTACAGTCACGTGCCATGGAATGACATTTCAATTGATAATGGGCCAAATATACACTAGAGGTCCCATAAGATTAGTACCATCTATATGGTGTGTGTGTAGGTGTGTAGTAGGCTGTACCATCTGGGTTTGTGTAAGTACACTCTAGGATATTTGTACAGTGACAAAATGGCCTAAGGATGCCATCAAGCTCCTCATGGCTACACACAGAGAGAGAGAGATTTCTATTTTCCTATAAAAATGAGATCCTTTAGGCACTCTGTTTTATAATCTGTTTGTTCACCTCTATCCATTGACATATTTTCATCATCTCCAACTGTTAGGATTATATATTAGGTCACTGTTTACCTTTAAGACAATTTATTTACCAAACTGCTACTATTGAGCACTTAGATTATTTATGATTCCTTAACATATATATATAAATCCATCTATCTATCCATCTATCTATCTAAACTTTATAATAAATATCCTACTGTGTACATTCATGCGTTTAGGCTTTGGGGAGACCATTCCTTAGGAGAAATCCCTACAAATGGAATTGCCAGATTAAAGGGAATGAGTATTATCCTTATTTTTAAATTGCCCTTTAGAAAGCTTTCATCAGTTTACAAAAGAAGTTTGAGATATCACCACACACCTGTTGAAATGGCTATTATAAAAAGACAAGAAATAACAAGTACTGGCAAAGATGTGGAGGAAAGAGAACCCTTGTGCACTGTTAATAGGAATGCAAACCAGTGCAGCCACTATGGAAAACAGTATGGCAGCTCCTCAAAAACTAAAAACAGAACTACCAGAACTACCAATATGATCCAGCAATTCCACTTCTGAGTACTTATCTGAAGAAAACGAAAACACTCACTTGAAAAGATGTCTGCAGCCCCATGTTCACTGCAGTATCATTTATAACAGCCAAGATGTGGAAACAAACTTAGTGTCCATCGATGGATGAATGGGTAAAGGAGATGTGGTGTATACACACAATGGAAAATTATTCAGCCATAAAAAAGAACGAATTCTTCCTTTTTGTGACAACATGGTTGGAACGTGCGGGCATTATGCTTAAGTGAAAATAAGTCAGACAAAGAAAGACAAATTACCATATAGTCTCATTACGTGTGGAATCTGAAACCAAAGGAAGCTCGTAGACACAGAGAACGGACCGGTGGTCACCAGAGGCAGGGGGTAGGGGTTGGGAGTTGAGCAAAATGAGTGAAGGGAACCAAAAGATACAAACTGCCAGTTATAAAATAAATTAAGGGGGCCAGCCCGGTGGCGCAGTGGTTAAGTGCACACCTTCTGCTTCAGTGGCCTGGGGTTCACCGGTTTGGATCCCGGATGCGGACCTACACACTGCTTGGCAAGCCATGCTGTGGCAGGCGTCCCACATATAAAGTACAGAAAGATGGGCATGGATGTTAGCTCAGGGCCAATCTTCCTCAAAAAAATTAAATTAAATTAATTAATTAAGTCCTGGGGATGTAATGTACAGTGTGGTCACTGTAGTTAATAATACTGTGTTGCACATTTGAAAGTTCCTAAGAGAGAAGATCTTAAAAGTTCTCCAGACAAGAAAAAAATTCTGTAACAATGTGTGGTGATGACTGTTAACTAGGCTTATTGTGGTGATCATTTTGCAATATAGACAAATATCAAATCATTATGTTGTACACCTGAAAGTAGTATAATGTTGTATGCCAGTTATACCTAAATTTTAAAAATTTAACAAAAAAGAAGGTTGGCTACTTTCCAGCATCCTGATTATACCACTATTAATTATTTTCATGTGAAAATATGATAGATGGAAAATATCTCGATTTTATTTGCATTTCTCTGCCTACTATTGCGTCTGAACATCTTTTTATCAGTTTATTGCACAATTTATACGTTTTTTAAAATTTCACACTATATCTTTTGCTCAATTTTCCATTAAGATGTTCCTCTTTTCCTTGTTGAGTTGAAAGAAATTCTTACACATCGGAATTAGTCATTTGCCTATCATATACACTGGAATTTTTTTTTTTTAGATTTGTGGTTTGCTTTCTAATTCTGTTTATAGTGGTTTTCCACCATTCTGAAATTTTTTGTCTTATCTCCTTTTTTTTATTTAACAGTTTTGTTATTTATGGTTGTTGCCAATCTATGAACATCTTTCCTGTGGTTTTGCAGCTGGCCATGCATAGGAACATCTACTCCTCAGGAACATGGTTCATATATTCACCAATTTGCATCTAGTAGCCTATGGATTTTTTTTGGTATTTTTTATTATGGGTCATAATACTATCTTATCTTTTAATACCATAATACCTATAATTTGATGAGTCACATGCAAGATTTTTCTCTATGATAGCAAGTCCGTGAGCACATCCATCCCTTCAGCAGGATGTCTGCTCTTGGTTCAGATAAAACATCTTAGCACATAACTCTTCCTGGTTTACCACGGATTTGGTCTTTTGTAAAATTTTTATAAGAATGGATGCTGAATTGTATCTAATGTTTGTTTGTTTTTTAATTTGTCACAGTGGCCATGCATTTTCCTCTTTTGTCTCATTAACATGAGGAATCACATTATTCTGTTTGCAGTGTTAAATGAGATTGCATGCTTGGACTAGGTAAACTCTATTATGTATAATTTTCTTTTCTTTTGTCTTCCATTATTTTTAATTAAGGTAATAGTTGATACATACAAAGCACGTAAGTAGTATATGTGTAAGTTATAAAACATAACTCAAAAAGAACTCTCAAGAAATCTCCACGAGGTCTAGGAACAGAGCACCTCCAATATCTTATGTCTACCTGCTTGTGTCAGCCTTGCGTGTGTCCTGCCACATCAATAACTATGCTGAATTGCATTACGTATTATTCTTCAAACACAATATCTGGTTCAACATGCTAAAGACTTTTTAAAAATGTTTCATCTATATTCATATGGGAGGATAATTTATGGTTTTCTTTTCTGTGTTATCATATTGATGTTTAGAAGCATCCATCCTCAGGAAATTGAAAAGCTTTCAATACTATCTTAATAACATAGAATTTATCTGTTCCTTGAAGACTGGACAGAACTCATTGTTAAAACCAAAGTTTTGGGGGTAGTTCTTTCATGACTTTTCTCATTCTTTATAGTTTTCATTGTACTCTGGAGTGCTTTATTTTGTTCTAGTTTGTTTTGTTTGGGGGTTTTCTTTTTACCTCTATTGCGTTACTTTTAGTGACACATATTTCACAACATACACACATGCTAATATATCTGTCCAATATTTAAATTAATATTTGCTTTTTATTAGTGATCTCTATATAATCTGATTCCTGATGTTGGAACATAAATTTTGATTTGGCTTTTTTGGTTTTTTTCTAACTCTGAATCTTAGTTATCAGCCCTACCTTAGTCTCCTTTTTAATTAATTTTTCCTATATTTATTGTTTTATTCCTTTCTAAATTAATAAATTGTTCTCTCTAGGTTCTGGAGTTGACTCTCAGTACTGGAACTTTTTATTCAAACAGATTGCTATCAAGAGCTTTAATACAAGAGAAGAAGGGCAGAGATGTGCTGGCAGAAACAGACTGGAGCAGACCTGGAATCACACAGTCAGCCCTCACTAGAGACAAACGCCTCTGCAGCTCCCGCTTCTGGGAATTTCCCAATGGCTTGAAATGTGAGTTTTTGTTTTCTCATTGAATCAATAAACATTTACAGGGTATTTAAAAAATATTTTCCGAGTGGAAATTTGCATCTCTGTTTCCATGGGTAACAGGACACAGGATGTCTACTTCTGGTTGGGTTGGTCTATGTGAAGTTGCTTATGATTTGTGAAAACTACAGTTTTGTATGTTTCAAACTATACATTGGGGAATGTATTCAGTTTTCCTTATCATTAATTTTTGTAAATGTCTCATAAATATTTTCAAATAACCTGTTTTGTTAGCGAAGTAGGTTATCTGCATATTTATTAAATTAATTTGACCATATTATTCAGATACTACACAACTGATTTTTCAAATTGTGGCCAAAGAATCACTACTTAGTACATTGAATTGTGCAGTGTCTATAATTTGAAAAATTATATCTACCATTAATTTTGTTTTAATAATAATCCAATTTATTTTGAAATTTTAGTAACAGGGTGTGAAATTTTTATATTTCTCGAAAAGAAGCATTGATTTTTAAAACTATGAGAATCACTGCTTAATAATCATTTTTGTCCACTTGATTGGTAAAGTACAAGACAAGTGTGTTTATATCTTCTTACCATGAGATCTTGTAGTTTCTTCCTATATTTGTATGAGTTTTTCCTTTAAATATGGTATAATATTTTAGGTTCCTAAGAGTACACTTCTGCTCCTTTTCATGGCAAATCATGTCTGCTATCTTAAGATAACATTATTTTCTTCCATTTAATATGTATTTAGTTCCAATTCTTGTTTGTCTGATTTTGATATTGCTTATCTCTTTCTGTTGGTTTTCATTTGCATGATATAGCATGGTCTGTCCTATATTTTTAACACTACTCTTTCATTTTGTTTCAAGAGCCGTGTCTCAAAAACAGAAGACATCTGAACCTTTTTCTATTAATATAAAAGTCCTTGTCTTTTAATAGAGTAATATATTCTACTTATGTTTATGTCAATAATTGCTTGTTTTATCGTCTTCCTATCTTTTTCTTTATTCAAATATCTTGTTTACTTTCTTGTATGTTTCCACATTCATTCGTTAGATCATTCAAAATATTTATTAAGCACCCACGTGCCAAGCATCATTATTCTTGCCCAATCAATTTGTCCTTCCCCTAACTGTAACAGTAACAGCCAACATTTATTAAATGGTTTCCAATAAGATAAGTACAGTTCCAAATGTTTTATAAATACTAACACATTTAATACTCACAACAGGTAAGGTGGTACCATTATTATACTCATTTTAAAGAGGAGAAAACTGATGCACAAACAATTCACAGCCACCCAAGGAGAGTGGTTCGTAACCGGTGGAGTCAGGAAGCGGAACGGGGCGATCTGACTCCAGCGTTCTCTGATTCGGAAGTTCCATTTTCGATTTTTATTCCACTTGCTATTTCATCTTTAAATCTATTTGCACTTTTATTTAGCAACATGGAAATGGAACCAGAATCTGTGTTTCTTGTCTTATGGTCTCCATCACTATCTTTTTTCGTGTGAGTGTTGGAAGAGTCTGAGGTCATCTCACCTTACAGACTCTAAGCTCCACGCTCTGCCTTTCCCACCACACACTTGGCACACAATAAATAATTGTGAATATTGTGTAGATGAATAGCCATCAGATTTACCTATCTGGTTTTCTGAGATGTCCAACTTGTTCTTCATTGCTTCTATGGAGTTGCTTAGTTCCGTGAAGGTTTTTCATCTCGTATTACTCTTTCATATTTTCAGATCACTCCATTTTGTTATAGCTAAAGCCATCATTTGAATCTCAATATTTCTCCCATTCTTTGAAGTAAGTAACTATGTCTCTGCTTTGCTTGAATGATCCTTCTCTTTAGAATATATCCCTTATATAGGAATCTGAGAACAGAATCTCTCATGATTTCAAGTGATGAGACTTAAGTAAACATTTGAAAATATTTTCTATTATTCCAAAAGAAAGAGTACTGCATGAATTTTAGCTGGAAGATCCAGACAAATTATTTTTTAACCGAGAGCTCTCACTAAAATATGTATAATTTCATTAAAAGAATGTTACATAGTTTTGTTTAACAAAACCACATGAATGTATCATTGATTCTATAAAAATATTCATCCCTTAAATATTGACTATTCCACAGCTTTAGATAATCCCATTGTACATATCAGAAAACATAGAAAAAGGCCCCAAATAATTAATTACTTGAAATGCAAGAGTTGCCTTCTGCAGTCAGCAGTGACGCACCATCACGTCCATGTCAGTACACATATCACAAATCCTAAGCCACAATCTCCTCACCTCATTGATATGGTCCGTGTAGCCATTGCACACACCAAGACAGTATTCTGCTCTGTCGATTTTCTCCCAATGCATAAAAAGTACATTTCTACCTCTCTTTCTCCTCCCACTCAGTGACATGTCATTTCTATCATTTTCTAATCGTTTCATGTGGGTTTTAGGAACTTCGCATCAGCCAGAATATTTTTAACTAGACAAAGAACATGGCTCTTTTCAAATCACAGGTTAAGTGTCCTGTTTGGGGCTGGTACAGAGAGAACAGGCAGGAAAATGCCCCCTTGGTTGGAAGAAGGGAACAGAATTGAGTGCACAATGTAAAAGCAATTATTGCCCGTGCTGCAGAGTGTACAGCAAGAGGGAGAAGGCTGGGGAATTACTGAAAGGGAATTTGCTGCTTCAGTGACCCTGTTAGATACCTGTTAAGACCTTCTGCTTCCTCTGCCATTTCTAACTAAATCTCAGCAAGAAAGAGAAATCTAAAGAAATGGTGGGAATTATGTCAGAACTAGGCAATTTCTTCTTCAATGTCACTGTAGCTGTTATCCCTGGCAGCTTAATTGTAACTAATTAGAATCTAGTTAGATACAGAGACAGCAGTAAAACCCTTGGCTTGTTTTTTTCCTCCCTTGATCAGGGAGTTTGTGCGTATATCTGTTCGGGGCAGGAGAAGTTTCAGTTTTACAATCACTTTTCAAGCTTAGTTTTGGTTTTACCTGTTTATTTTTTCATCCAAATAATTTGCGCACTTTGGACATTACCCTGTGGGCCATGTGAACCGCTTTCAAGACTCGCTGCCAGGCTAACACTGAATCCACTACAGCAGGACAAAGCCCGGCCACCACCCCAGCTCGGATTGCGGGATAGCCAGAGGGCATGCGTTTGGTCTATAATTAGGTCACTTCTCTCTCATCCCCTGCAAGTGTGTATAATTACAAATTAATTTAAAATCCCACTGTGAGAAAAGAAATTCACTGTAATGTAAAAGGAAAGACAAAAGCTGCAGCAAGTATGTCTTTAAAAACAATTTTTCGTGTTTCCTTCAAAATTGATCCTCAAAACTAGCCTTTCATTCTACTGTTCATTTTCCCAGCTAGGAGCTTCATCATTGTATATTTAAATTCCGGGTCAATTTAAAATTATACTGCAGCCTTAAGGTTTTGATGCTTCCTCCAGAATTTACATTAGCAGATCAAGGCTATTCTTTGGGGACATAAAGCCCATTGAGAGATTGAGAGGCCAGCCTTTGAGTGGCGTGTAGAGTGCGGCTCAGCACAGACCCCGACGGGACGACTTCTGATGCTTGGTGCTTCTCATTCTCTCCAGGGGCCACACTCTGGCCCTTTTAACACTTACCTCTCCATTTTCACAACAAAAATGTTATGTGTTACACCAGGTGAGACAAAACATTGGGGAAAATAAAAAGCTGGCTCACTGGCTCACTGTGTATACGGCAGTAGCTGCTCTTGGAATCTGGTTGGCTGAGCTGCTATTCTATTTTACTTACGTTATCCAAGTCGTGTTTGCATGTGTTACCTGCACACTTTCAGAGAGGGGAATGATATAGGAAAGAACATGACGTCTGACAACAGGATGGCCTCAGTCAAGCTCTGAGGCCACGTTCTGATTTGCAAGACTTCCTGCTTCTATCAGAGACTCAGGCCCCTGTGAACGTGGGGAAAACGCACCAAGCACTGCGTCAGCTACAACAGTGGATGCAAGGCCAGACGACCACATGGCCTTGTTCATCTTCTAGAGACAGGGCCAGATGACCACACGGCCTTGTTCATCTTCTAGATGCAGGACCAGACAACCACATGGCCTTGTTCATCTTCTGGATGCAGGACCAGACGACCACA